>NC_058412.1:132567500-132690738 GCF_002201575.2 Neomonachus schauinslandi
GGGAACACAAGCAGGGGGAGTGGGAGAGGGAGAAGCAGGCTTCCCGCCGAGCAGGGAGCCCAATGTGGGGCTCGATCCCAGGACCCCGGGATCACGACCTGAGCTGAAGGCAGATGTTTAACGACTGAGCCACCCAGGCGCCCCTACAATGAACATTTTTCAGTTCAATTGCTGACGCTTTTCCAGGCAGACTATAACACTCCATCCATCTCATTTCTCTGGCTGTTCTTTTGGGGGGAACTTCCTTTTTCCTGTGGCTCTTCCAGTGTAGACTTTCCCTAAGACCCCTTCTCTTCTCCCCCTTGTCTCCTAGTCTTGCCCTGCCCCCGCTGGCTTTCACTCAGCAACCTGCAGACCCAGGCTCCTCTCCTCCTTGAACTGGCATCCCCATCTCTCGCCTCCTGGAATGGATGTGCCCCCTGCTGCCCGCGCCCAGGGAAGCCCATGACCCCAGTCCACAGCCTCAGACCAGGGGGCGGGAGCAGGATGTCTAGGCCAGGCCACGGAGTTCTAGTGAGCTGGTCCGTAGGAAGTACGCCCCCAAAGGTGAGTCCTTTTGTTCCCTTTGGAACAGATGCAATCAGTTCACGGAGGAAAACCACATTTTGTTTAGTCTTTTCCTGGCCCAGATGCCTGGTATTTAATAAAGCCTGGAGCCAGCCCCGAGGGGGACTAGCTTTTATGGGCTCCAGGCTGTACTGCAAGCACTGCCCCCCCAGGCAGGGGGGCTTGACCCGTTGGCGGCCGATGGGAGTTTTCTTCCCAGCCCCACCTCTCCTGATGCCGTCAACTCTTCCATCAGATGAAGAGAAACATGGCCTCTCAGGGTCATTCTCCTTCCCAGGGATGCTGTGAGGAAGCGTCTCCAGTTTAAAGGATTTCCCCCCCACGCCCGGGAAGACCCCAGAGGAACTCAGGGTGACCTCTGACCTCCGGTTAAGGGTGACATGGTGCAGCCAAGTCACACTTGGGGTGCTGTTACCTGAGTGAGCGCGTGATTTCTGGCCGTGTAGCAATGGAGGCCACGGCCCTCTTGAGGATGGGCGGGAGGGATTTTCGGGATCATCCCCCAGTGCCTGAGTCACAGCAGTGCCACACTGAGTCCTTGGCTCATTCACAGCCAAGCCCTCCAGCCCCGGGGTACAGAAATGGACCAGACATACCAGGCATTCCTGCCGGCGGTTAGAGTGGGAATCAGCTGCAAATGGGGCGCTTTTCTCTGGGTCGCGCACACCCCTCCAAAAAACAAGCTTTCAGGAGCTGGGGGCACAAAGCACCAGCGGAGGGAATTCTGGACTGTGGGGCCGGTGTCTGATGGACAGGGATGTTCCCAGGGGTGACAGAACATGCAGGTTACAGGACCGCTCCCTGAATTTTGGGTTTCTAACTGCTTATGCAAGGGCACGGTGGGCCCTCCATGCGTGTGGTTTAACAAAAAGCCTTGTTTTGTTTTTTTATTAATATATTATACACTTAGGGGCACCTGGTAGCTCAGTCAGTTAAGCGTCTGCCTTTGGCTCAGGTGATGATCCTGGAGTCCTGGGATCGAGTCCCGCATTGGGCTCCCTGCTCAGCGGGGAGCCTGCTTCTCCCTCGGCCCCTCCCTCTGCTCATGCTCTCTCTCTGTCTCAAACAAATAAATAAAATCTTTAAATAAAATATCATACACTCAGAGAACATTTCCAAAAAACGCAAAGAAGAAAATAAAGATAACCCCAAGTCTTATCACTGAGGCCCCACACTGCTTCATGTTGGGGTGACAGCATCTCTCCATGCCGACCTAAGGATGTACCCAGTGTGACCTGAATGAGACCTAATGAGACCTCACGTGACCCGGTTTATCACTGCCCCGGGTGCCCTTCCATGCAAATATATGGAGATCTACAGCAACGTTTTAAACAACTCTGAGCATTCTATCGTGTGGCTCATCGTGTCACTGCCCGGATGGTGTCTACAGATGTTGAAATAAACAAACAAATGAACAGGGGGGAAGCAAATAAAACAGATGCATGGAGGAAGACCTGGTTAGGACACCCACAGCACAGAGCATACAAAAGCCTACCATTACACGTGATCTCCTTTATCCTCACAACAGCCTCGTGGGGTAACTGGCCATTCTCTTATTTTATAGATGGGCAAATTGATGTTCTTAGAGGTTGCCCACCTTGCTCCTAGGCTCCCAGGCAGCCCATAGCAGAACTGGTCAGACCCAGATCTGTCCGACGTCCATCCCCACCTTTCTCCCCCAGCAAGGTGTGTCTGTGTGCGTGTAAAAACACACTCCAAGTCGGCCCCTAACTTCTCAGCTCTCTGGCTCGCTACATCTCTACAGCCTCAGGACCAACAACCTTAGCATCTGGACCTCCGCCTCTAAATCAGACACTGCATTTTCCCCAGGATTCCTTGGTACCTCATTCAAACATTACAGACTGAGAGACACGTGGTCTACAGTGCTTCTGCTGTAGGACTGGATTAGGGTAAGCTGAGTCACTGCTTTCCCTGGGAGAAAGGAACCACTTTCTTCTCCAAGGGGAGATCTGAGACCATACCAGGTGAGCTGGGCCTTCCCAGTGCCGATGCCCCGGGGATGAGTGAGGGCGAGATGGCCCACCCTCCTCCCTCCATCTCCCCAGAGCCTCCAGAGCTGCCTCGCCCAACCCCGGTGCCCTCACGCCTGCCTTGATCACTTCTTGGCAACACGCACGAGGAGACGGAGTGCACATCGCTGGGGGATAACCAGGCTGGTCACACCGCCCACAGTCCCCAGACCTGTCTGCAACCATCAGGGTTTTCTCTTCCCCACTAATCTCAGAGACAAAGCCACATGCAAGGTCTAACGTCTTTCTTTTACTCAGCCTTTCATGATGGGGTGGAGGGGCTCACAGGAAGGAGAAAGCGTGGATCCCAGCTTGGGTGTGGGTGCTCCTAGGTCCTTGTTTGAGACCAACATCTATTTGTCAAACGGCAGTGGGGTCCTGGGGACAGCCATCTGGTGGGGACGCCGAGATCCAACAATAGGGCCCAGGTCTGCAACTGAGTAATATTGTTAATGGAATTACTACATTTAATAAAATGTGTCCTCCTCCTACTAATAGCAGTAGTATTGCATGCTCCCCAGATGCCCGACACGTGCAAGGCGCCGACCATATTTATGGAAGCATAAAGCTTTCGCTCAGAGCCTCCCTCAACTCCCAGTTCCAAATACAGTGGCTGTGAGAACTCACTTTTATGCCTTATCCTTTATGCCTCTCCTCCTCCCTCCCTGCTCCCTCTCCTCCTCCTCCTCCTCCAGAGCACAAAGCACTGGGGATTTATAGCATTTGCATAAACACCCAGCAACAAGAGAGTGGATAGAGTGGATAATCGCATTGCCACATTTCGTTACACCATACACCGGGGGTTCTGGAATGGAAAGGAACAAAGTACCAACAGCCAGCCACACAGCTAGAGGGGAAATACATGATGATCTAGGGGAGCCTCCTTCCTGGCCCTTCCCATCTCCTGGGGTCCCTGGCAGTCCCTGTTGTTCCTTGGTTGGGAGACACACCGCTCTGATGTCTGTGTCCACGGCCACATGGCTCCTTCTCTCCGTGTTTCTGTGTTTCTTCTTCTAAGTCATTGCATTCAGTGTCTATCCTAATGCAGCAGGACCTCATCTTAACCAATTCTATCTGCAAAGACCGTATTTCCAAAAAAGTTCACATCCACAGGTATCAGGGGTAGGACTTGCACGTATCATCTTTCGGGGGCACACAATTCGATCCATAACACTCGCCCAAGACAGCACAACTATTAAGTGGCAGAATCAGGGTCCAAACCCAGGTCTGCCTGATTCTGGGACCCCTACTCTGAACCACAACACTTTTGGTCCCTAAGCTCATCCAACAAAGAGGCATCGGCCGGCCATGTGGGCCAGGCCCTCAGGGGCTGGGTCCCATCCTGGCCTCAGGGAGTTCAAGGGAGCCCTGGAAGGGCAAAGCAATGAGTGTTTCATTCAGTCAAATGCAGACACCCCAGGGATGCACCAGGCACTGTCCGGGGGTGGGGGGAGAGGCTGGGGAAGGGGGCAGGGTCAGGGCAGATGTGACACGGGTGGGCACTAGCCTGAGGCTAGAGATGAATCGGGTTGTGTGGGGCCCAAGAGAGACATTCCAGGCTGGGGGAAGGGCATAAGCAAAGGCCTGGAGGGGGACCCTGGTGACCTGGTGTGTTCAGGGTGGGGCAGATCCAGGCAGCAGCAGGTAGATCTGTGAATGCACCCAACCCCTCAGTACCCTTGTCTTCAGAACTGCCTGCAGTGAACCTGGGCGGCTCGAGGTCAGTGCAGTGTGGGCGCCCTGGGCCCCCCGCCCCGGATCCTGGGCAAGCCATCACAGCTCCAAGAGTCACCCACTCTACGGGGGCGACAGTCTTCACTGCCAACCTCAGAGGCCATGTCAAGGTTCAAAACAGGACTTGGGCAGCATCTTGGCTTTGAGAAAAGGGAACCTGTGAACAATGGCCCCAGAAAGAAAGCCTGTGCCTGTGATCTTATTTGGAAATAGGGTTTTCTCAGACATCATCAACGTAAAATGAGGTCACACTGGATTCGGGTGGGCCCAAATCCAATATGACATGTCCTTCAAAGACACTGACACGCAGGGAGAAAGCCGTGTGATAATGAAGGTAGAGATCCAGGTGACACTACCAGCCAAAGACCACCGGAATCACCAGAAACCCAGACAGCTGCCTGAACACACTCCCCCGTGGAGCCTGCAGAAGGGACCAACCCTGCCGACACCTTGACTTTGGACTTCGGCCACGAGACCATGAGAGAGTAAATATCTCTTGTTTTAAGCCACCCCATTTGTGGGACTTCGTGACAGCAGCCTCAGAATGAGATGCTAATTCAAGTGTGAAGGAGGAAAGCGAAGCTGGCCATGGTGATGGGGGTTGACAGGGAGTGACTTGGGGGGGGGGGGACACGGTTTGAGATGAATGGTACAGGCTTCACTGAGGGAAGCCGAGTGGGCCAGTGTCCAGGAGAAGAGCATCACAAGTGCAAAGGTCCTGAGACAGAAGCTTGGGGGCGGGGTTGGAGGGAGGGAGGACGTGCCACCAGAGCAGAGTGAGTGACAAGGAGCGAAGGAGAGCTCAGTGGGGAAGGAGGGCCAGCTCACATGGTGCAGTGCAAGCCAGCAGAAAGATTTCAGTTTGTTTGTTTGTGTGTTTGTTAAAGATTTTATTTATTTATTTGAGAGAGAGTGCACGCAAGCACAGGGGAGGGTCAGAGGGAGAGGGAGAAGCAGACTCCCCGCTGGACAGAGAGCCCACCATATGGCTGGATCCCAGGACCCTGAGATCATGACCTGAGCAGAAGGCAGACGCTTAACCAACTGAGCCACCCAGGTGCCCCAGAAAGACTTCAGTTTTTACTCCAAGCTTTTAAAATAATTTCTTAACTATTCTGCTTCTTTTTTAAATAGCAGCTTTACTGAGATATAGTTAACATGCCCTAAAACTCAGAATCTTTCAAGTGTACATTTCTGGGGATTTTAGTACATTCACAGAGTCATACAACCCTCATCACTGTCTTCTTTGAGAATGTTTTCATCATCCCGAAGGAAACCTCATCCCTTTCTTTTGAATTTGATAGGCGGCCATCAGAGGGCTCGAGAAAGGAGCCCTGTGAATGACTTTCGATTCTGCAGGATTCCAGGGGCAGGGCGCTGGGGGGTTGGGGCGGTGAAGGCGGGACCGGGGAGAGCAGGCCAACAGGTCAGGACGGTGCAAGACACAGGCGAAGCTGGAGGAGGCCTCAACTGGGTTGCAGGGGTGGGGGGCGAGATGAACGGTGGTCAGATAAAGGATGCATTTTGAAAGCAGAGCTCATAGATCAGATATGAGGGGAAGAGAGAGGAGAGGCGTCATGGGGATCCCGAAACAGCCCTCCAAAGGGATGAGCCCACATTGAAGGAGGCGGGGAGACTGTGGGAGGGACAGGTGAGTAGGCAGGAGCTGGGGCTCTGATGAGCAGTGTGGTTTGGATGCCTGACACCCAGCCCAGGGTTGAGATGGTCACTGGATATACCAGCCTGGTGTCAGGGAGAGGCCGAGTCAGGAGATGGAAATTCTGTAATCTTCTGAACATGAGGCTGATGGGCTCACCAACGGGGTGAGTGAGTATGGATAGAAAAGAGAAGACATCCAAGGATGAGCCCTGGGGCTCCAGCATTTAGGAACAGCAGAGGAGACTAGGAAGAAACAACCAGAAAGATGTGAAGAACATTAATGGTGATTATTTATGAGTCGTTGAGTTATGGGTGATTTGTTTTCTTCTCCTGCCAGAATTTATTACAATGAAAACATTACTTTTATAAACTTCTAAAAACCAATTCCTTCTTATAAAATGAGTTCTTTCATGGATGCCTATGAGATTATCTGCTTAGTATCCCATTTCTAGGAATAGAAATTCACTGTACTTCACACGCCCCCTGCCCCACCACCATGGTGCCAGGAGAAGCAGCAAATTATAAGTATGACCTGACTTCCTGGTTGTCTTTTATTGGTCCAGAAGTGAGCATGG
Source organism: Neomonachus schauinslandi (assembly GCF_002201575.2). Classification (NCBI taxonomy): domain Eukaryota; kingdom Metazoa; phylum Chordata; class Mammalia; order Carnivora; family Phocidae; genus Neomonachus; species Neomonachus schauinslandi. The sequence continues at coordinate 132,574,066 of NC_058412.1, forward strand.
GATCCAAGCTGAGCCAATCAGAGTCCTTCCCTGGGAAATGCTATTTGGGCATCTGCATGGTAAAATATAAACCTTGGAAGTTGTTGGCAGCTGTGTTTTCCTCCAGGTGGCCCTGAGAAGCCAAGGAAGGTAGTCTTTCTAGAAAGAAAAGAAAGGGGCAAATGTGCAGACAGGGGAGGAGCTTGAGCCATGACTCAGTTTCTCGAGGTCTGGCTGCAAATTACCCTTGCAGCCTTCTATCGGCTTCCCCCGGTGTCTGAAACTGGGTTAGGCTGGGTTTTAGCATTCAAGGCCAAGAGACCTGGCAAACACGGTGTGAGTCCACGTTCATCTGTGTTGCACCTGCCATGGGCCAGGCACCCAGGAAAGGTCTAGGCTCACCCCCAGGAGTTTCTATTCCAGTTGCATTCAGACCTCATGCCTCATGGCACCTACAGTCTGGACTTGGGGGTCCACAAAGCATTTTTCTGCACAGTATCTCTCAATCCTCAAGACAACCCTGTGAGAGAAAGAATCTGTTTGAACAGAATGCCCTGTCCTATGCTTGCAGGTGACAGATTGTTTTTACCCCAAGTTCTGGATTCCTCCTGCCTCCCAACTTCTGGAAACTTCAAAAAGATGGAAGACCTTTCTCCCATCTTTTCTTGGGCTCTTCAACTCCTGCGGCAGCGCTCCCTCTTTTGCCAATGCCTAGGCTCTGCCAAATTCAGTGCCAAATTCCAGGACTGGGCAGAGTTGCTACATGCTGATTCACCAATCGCTGGCTGGGTCCAGGTTGCATCATGAGAAGCAGATGTGCCTCCCAGACCCACCTCATTAATCAGCTAGTGAGGAGGCCATGCCCTTCACCACTCCCCAGGGATTATATTCGAGCTGCTTGTCCAGACCCTGCACGGGCTCTTTCGGGTTCCCATGACCCAGGCGCCACTTGAACCTGTGGGACTGAAATTGAAATGCCCATTCCTTGCCTGTAGTCACAAGCCCAAGATTGGGCGTCCCGCGGCCAGGGGGCACCCGTCTGCTCTTTGAGGTCCCAGGGACTCGATTTCCTTTGCCGAACACATCAGGATGCTTAGTCCTCTGTGAATGGCTGCCCAGAGGTGACATGAGGTTATACCTGTGAACAGGGCCCTGGTGTCCCCTCTGCTGTTCATTTTAAGTAAACTCGGACTTGGTTTCTGGAGCATCGAGGTGATGCAAGGAATTCCTGTCATGCCTTCACGCAGACTCACCAATGCTAACATTTTGTTCTTCCTGTCTGTCTGTCTCTCTGTCTTCATCTCTGTACACACACACACACACACACACACACACAGTCTTTATGATGAACTACTGAGGAATAAATTGCAGAGATCACACCTCCTCGTCCTATTACTTTAGTGCAGATGTCCTAAGATCAAAGACATTCTGTTCCACACAGTACAACTGCCAGAATCCAAAAACAACCTTGACACCAGACTGTAACCTGCAGGCTCCTTCTGGGTCCCACTTTCTCGTCTCAGAAAGAGCCTTTACGGTCCTCCCTCCCCCGGGAGCTCATCCAGGCCCAGGCAATGCCTTTGGTGTCCCGTCTCTCTGGCCTCCTTTCATCTGATCGATTCTGCAGCTTTCTTCTGTCCTTGCTGACACCGACATGTTTGAAGAGGACAGGCAGGGGACACGATGGTGGAGCAGCATCTGACTCACACAGGTCTCACTCGTAGCCTTCTCACCATACATCCTGCCCAGTCCAGACTATTCTCTTTGCATCTGTTTGCAGGAATTATAATCCCACCCCTATAGGGGGTTGGCTGGTAGCCCCCCAAAAGATATGGCCACACCCCAAGCCCTGGAGCCTGTGAATGTGGCCTTGTTTAGAAAAAGGACCTTTGCAGATATAATTAAGGATCTTGAAATGAGGTCATCCTGGATTATCGAGGTAGAGCTGAAATCCAATGTCAAGTGTCCTTAGAAGAGACAAACCAGGGAGAGAAACAGAGGAGGAGGCCACCTGAAGTGGAGGGATGTGGCCACAAGACAAGGGGTGCCTGGAGCCACCAGAAACCAGAGGAGACTAAGGAATTTCTCTTCTAGACCTTGGGAAGGACCTCGGCCCTGTGGACACCTTGATTTCGGACTTCTGGCCTTGAGAACTGTGAGAGAGTAAATTTGTCATTTGAGGCCACCCAGTTTGTAGTCATTTGTTATGCCAGGACCAGGACATGAATACAACTCCCCCTTTCCCTCAAAAAATCGGGTATATGGTTACCTATTGCATAATGCCTTTCACGGAGTTGCTGATTAAAGGTTGATTGACAGCAAACATAACCCAGCTCCCATGGTCTGCGGGCCCTCTGTCTTTCAGAGTAGGGTCTTGACGGGGTACGGAAGGGGTCTTCCTCTGTCCAGGGGGTGACCCAGGGGAAGGGGCATGAAGTGGAACAGGTGTATTGGGCAGTGAGAACGCTGGCCTGGGGAAGCATCCCCTCCTCAGTCTGGGGGCGGCAGCCACAGCCCAGGGTATGTCAAGACATCTTGGGACATCACTGGCCGGGGGCAGGGGCGAGAAACCACGTGCATTTGGGTGGCCCCTAAGTGAAGAGAGGCCAGCTCCCCACCCCTGGGAGCATGTTCTGGGTGTTAGCTAGGCTTGGGCCCTGCAGGCCTTAGCACCAGATGGGGGAACAAAGCCGTCCCAATTCGGGTACATGCCACCCACTTGGGAGGCTGCAGGCGCTGACCGGAGGCAGAGGCTGGGTCCTCCTGGCAGACTTTTCCATTGTGTCAGGAGGAAGCCGGCTTGGAGTGGAGCTGGGGGGCCTGCAGGCCGCGGGGAGCTGGTGAGACCCACAGCGGGACCAGGTTGCCCAGGCCCTGTGCCCAGACAGGAGGCACTGGAGGACAGCGCCCTCAGCGGGGCAAAGCCTGGATTCACTTTGCCCCCCACCCCCGATCCACAGGAGCACCCTGCCTGGGGTGGGGGGATGGCTCACTCCACCCCGGGACTGTAGCGGCCACACTGAGAGCAATAGGGAGGCCCCAAGGGAGTGGAGTGGCTCTTTCTTCTTTTAGTCTTTTAAGTTATTTTGGTTTGAATTTTAATAAAAAGGGAACATAAAAGTCCTTCATGAACTGTGGGAGGTGCTTCTTTTGTACCGGGAAGAAGAGGCGGTGGAGGCCCTGGGGCCGCCGGGATGGGTCTGCCTCCACTTTATGGAAAGGTCCTGGGTTTATTGTTAACCTCCGTCCCCAGACCACAGCGCCTCAAGCCAGGGCAGTAATCCCCTCCCCAGGGACCTGCTCAGCTCCGGCCTCATCCCCAGGCAGACACCAACAGTGAGGACGGCATCATAGGGACGTTTAACTCAAATGCTGGCTTTGCCCCCACCCTCACCCCAAGATGAACACACACACACACACCCCCGCCCCCGCAAGCCCAGGGGCCAACGCTGAGTGATCGTGTTCAGTGGTCCCAACAGAAATAGAGAAAACAGGTGACTCCACGCTCTCAAACTCCATTTCCAAGAATCACACGTATTTATTGAGCAAGTACTATATGCCCCCCTGTGTTGGGTGCCTTCCTGGAAAGTCTCGTATCAGGATGCTTCTGGTCGCAAGTAACAGAAACCTCCGTCCACCTCCATTAGCGGAAATCATCAGGAAGGGTGCTACCTCCCATCCCAAGACGGCCATCAGAGGCAGCCGCAAAGGTGGCTAATTCAACAGCTCGGAGAGGTCAGAGAGCACACTGGTGCTTTTCCCTTTTCCACTCTGCTGCCCCCAACCGGCTCTCCTGTGGTCTCGGGACGGCTGCGGGAATTTCAGCGCGCGGGTGGGAAAGTGCCTCTCGGGATCTGCATAGAGAGGGAATTTGCCCCGGAAGGCTCCCGTCAGACTTCGCGTCCCTCATTGGCCAGCACTGTGGGTCACATGCCCAGCCTGAAGCCAATCACCACCCGGGAGACCGTGGCTTATTTACATGACCCTGAACTTCAGCGGCAGGTGGATCGCCCGCCTGGGAGGTAGGTCTCCCGGGTGCGCCAGGGGCTTTGGGAAAGAAGGGAGAGCTGAGGCTGGGTGGGCAGCCAGGGGTGGCCGCTGCTGTGACTTGTTTGATCTTCAAATAACAAGCGCATCTACTAACGTGTTAGGCTCTGGAGGCTCAGCAGTAACACAGAAGGGGAGCAAAGCGCAGAACGGGCAGCACCCCCTAAGAATCCCCACCCGCCTGGAACTGGCGGAACTCGCAGGAGTCTTTCTTCCTTCCTTTCCCTTTCCTTCCCTTCCTCCTTCTTTCCTTCCTTTTTCTTTTCTTCCTCCCCCCCCCTTCCTTCCGATTTTATTTATTTGAGAGACAGAGAGAGAGACGAGAACACGAGCGGGGGTGGGGAGAGGGAGAAGCAGGCTCCCCGCTGATCGGGGAGCCCAACGTGGGGCTCGATCCCAGGACCCTGGGATCATGACCTGAGCTGAAGGCAGACGCTTAACCGCCTGAGCCACCCAGGTGCCCCATGGCAGGATTTTCAAAGACAGGAGGGTCTGATGGGCCTTCTTTTAGTCTAGCCCTTGGTTTTAACAGGAATGATTTTGCACCCCTCAGGGCACATTTCTCGATGTCTGGAGACACTTTTGGTTTTCATGAGGTGGAAGGAGAAGAGCTTGCTATTGGCATCTCGGGCGCAGAGGCCAGGGGAGGCTGCCAAACACTGTCTGATGCACAGGACGGTCCCCCACAGAGTTCTGTTGCCCCAAATGTCACCAGGGTCCAGGATGAGAAATCATGGTAGCTCATGGATTTGTCATACAAGGCTGTGAACACAAACCTATGGGTATTTTTACTTATGGGCACTTTAAGAGATTTTTAAGAACTGTGTTAATGGAATGCAACCCTTGGCATCTGAACATAATACCTGGAAGAAATCACACGGGGTCTTATTCTTACACCTGGCCTTTGCACAAGCCATGCTGTGGAACGCAACCTCATCCCCCACCCCCCCACCCCTTCCCCACAACCATTGTCTTCTGAGCCCACGCCTGGAGGGGCTGAGATATCTCTCCCTGCAGGAAGGCATTGCTGACTGCTCAGCTCTCAGTGCTCCTGTGGCCGCCTGTACTTACCACCTGTTTACCACCGGTTATGCGTCTGCTGTGGGACAGCCGAGGGGGCCATGCCATGTTCCGCCTTACTGCTGCCCTTTCCGTAGAAACCCACATGCCTGCTACGCTGTCTTTGCAAGCTCTCAGCCACCGACCTACCAATCAGGTGACTTGAGAGGGCCCCTCTCTCTCTGTAATCAGAAGCACACCTGCTCTGGGGTTCCGTGTTTCCATAACTAGCTTTATAAGGCAAAAATTGCATAAATGAAAATCCCCGCTGGGAAGCCATTCATTTCCATACACATCAGTACCTGTCGTTTTGTGCAGGTTGGGCCAATTCTCAGGCTGCAGCTGATTTTCCTCTGGCATGAAACAGACTGGTGTTGCTTCTACTCGGCACCATATAAAATAAACCCAGTTAAGCCAAGAAAACCATGTGGGGAAGCAGGCAAAGAATAAACTTTGGACAACTTATCAGTTAGGAGACTTTTAGCTGTAAAGCCACACATTTCTGCCAGAGAAGCTTTAAATAATACAAATCTTTACAGTTTCACATCATACGTCCAGAGGAGGGGTGGCAGTGCCAGACTGTTCATTCAGGGACTTGCTGACATCGCCGACAGGATTCCTCTACCCTCTACAGGTCAGTTTTGGTCCTCAGGCCCATCTCCTGGAGGTGCAAGAGGTCTGCACCAGCTCCAGCCATCACCTCACCGGCCTCACCCAGATGCAGAGAAGAAAGGTTTCCATCTAGGGTCTCTTTTTAAGGCTGAAGAAACTCATTCCCAGAATCCATTCAGTGGATGTCCCGACTGGGTTTATGGGCCAGAACCATAGCCCAAACCCCTTCCTAGCAACTGTTGGCAAGGGGAATGGATTGCCCTGACTGGCTCAGAGGAGGGGACTGGCAAACTACAACCTGGGCACCAAATCTATCCATCACCTGCTTATGTATAAAAAGCCATACCCGTTCACCTACATACTGCCTATGGCTGTTTTCATACCACACTGTCAGAGATCTCATGCCTAAAATATTTACCAGATGGTCCTTTTCCGAAAAAAGTTTGCTGCCCCCTGGTTTAGACTAACAAAGTGCTGCCGGATAGGAAGAAACCATCCCCAAGCACAGAGGCTTGTCCCGCGCAAAAGGGGGTGGAGGGGAGGGCAGGATGATTTGGGTAGGAACCCCGTGGTGTCCGGTGCAATCCCCGCTTTGCCGCAGAAGAGTTGTGCGTCTTTGGGGAGCCCCTAGGCATTCTCAGGCTCAGCTTCCCCGTCTGTAAGAGAGAAAACGTTTTGCCACAGCTGGTAGGATTCAATGAGGTGATAGACGGAAAGCACCTGGCACAAAATAGACTGAGAATGTTTTGTTCCCTTCAAGAATTTTCTAATGGGTTTTATGCTGTTAGGCTCACCCCAAAAGAGAGGCTGCCAAAGGCATTTGTGGTTGACTAATTGGAATCAAAACATTGCTTCTGCTCTTACAAAAGTCAAATTACCCAAACAGGATTTGGTTTTAGGAGCTTTCTTAAAATCAGAACGAGCCGACAACAAAAGCTCCAAAGGAAAGTTGTGCAACATGGCGACGGTGGGTGGCAGGGATGTCTGTCCTTGGGTGTTTCAGAGTCCAGGGGTATCTCACTGTCTGGGATCATTGCTGTGGGCTGGAAGTCGAGGCAGGGGGCTGGACAAGATGTAAGGCTGAGGGTACCCACGGCGACAGGTATTGAAGGCTGGGGTCTCAACCCTGCACCCCAAAGAATCTTTTTTAATATCACAGCGACCCCATGTTTGGAGAGAAAATGACTGCCAAACAAAATGCTTTCATTAACTAATTTATTTTCCTTTATTAAAAAACAAAAACAAAAACAATCAAGAACACATGTATTGGCCACTCTGGCCTTCTGCTGGGACCAGAGACCTGGGAACATGAGGTGGAGAGAACAGGCCATGGGTTTGGACAGCCCCAGATTACACTCCAGCTCTCCCCTCTTGGCTGCTTACACCTGAGGCAGGAGACTTTTCCTCCGAGACTCAGTTTCCTCATCTGTAAAATGGAGATCACAGCAGTGCCTCCTTCCCAAGTTCTTGCGAAGACTTGATGAGACCCATTAAGAGCCAAATGTGGTATAGGGTCTCATAGACAGTGTATACTCGACAAATATTAGCTATCATGTTAGCTAACGTACATAGCTCCAACACTGCAAGGTAGATCTTAATCCCATTTCTCAGAAGAGGGCCCTGAGACTCAGAGAGGTTAAGTAACTTATCCAAGGACACACAGCCAGGAAGTGGTAGAGGTGGGGTTGGCACATAGGTCTGAGTGGCTCTAGAATGCCAGCAAGTAGATCCCAGGCTGCAAGACCACTGCACAGTGACGAGGACACTGGACTGAGTTGTGGTCCTTCCGGCCCAAAGAGAACAGGAGGGGGTTGTTTGCATTTCATTGCGTCATCCTGGGAAATGGCCTTCTACTCTTTACAGCGCTCGCAGTAGCTTGTAGGGGCACATGGCTGAGCCCACCCCAAGGGGGGACCCAAAGGAATCACCCCACCCGAGAGGGAGAACCAGGGAGATGCAGCCCCCAACAGCGGCGGGGAGCGGGGCAGAGCGCCTCCCGGCCAGCAGAGGGCAGCAAACGCATCTGTAAGGGAGGACCACGAGCCTGGGGCTGGAGGAGGCCGTGCACAGGCAGCCCGCGCAGGGGCCCTGACCCGCCACGGGCGCCGGGAGTCCTCTGTCTGTGCCCTGACATAGTGACAGCTATGACCAGGGGCCAGGGTTGAGGGCTGTGCGTGATCACCCCAGGCCTCCCTTTCTCTGGAGCAGGCGCTATTAGGACTACGGCCCGCACAGAGGACGTCTAGCCACCTGGCAGGCAGGTGGCAGGGTCCCCATCCTAACCACACTGGGACTCCAGCAAATTTGCACTTGCAACAAATTCCTGAGCGCAATGTCCATGCAGGTGCTGCCCCTGCACAAAGCCCCAGGAGCGAAATCCGAGAGGCGGGCCCAGTTCCTTGTCGTTTTAGAGACACAGACGCTGAGGTTTGAAGAGGGGATGCAATGTACCCAGAATGGTGGGTAAAACCGTGGTCCCCAGAGACGTCCACGTCCCAATCCCTGGACCCTGTGACCCTGTCACCTTGCGCCTGAAAAGGGGCTGTGCAGATGGGATTCAGTCAAGGTTCGTGGGATGGGGAGATGGTCCTGGAGTACTTGGGGAGCCCAGAGTCGCCACAAGGGTCTCTGTAAGAGTCGGAGAAGGGGACCGTGCCCACCGCAGCAGAGATCAGAGTGATGCAGTGTGAGAAAGACTCTCGAGGCCGTTGCTGGCTTTGCCAATGGGGGAGGGGCCCAATCCAAGGAACGAAGCAGCTTCTAGAACCTAGAAGAGGCAAGAAAACAGATTCTCCCCTAGAGCCTCCAGAAGGAACACAGCTTGGCCCACCCCGCGATTTAGGCCAACGAGACCCTCTGCAGGCTTCTGACCTCCAGAAGGATAAACTTGTTCTGTGTGAGCCACTAGTTATAGATCGGAGAGAGTGACGCACCCAAGTCCTTTCCCCCCCACCCCCCACACACTAGTGAGTGGGGAACCTGGGCCCCGGGCTCTGAGCCCTCCTGGGATCTCTGCCCAGCTTGGCCAAAGGCTGCGCCCAGGTGAGCTGCTCCTCAGCCTCAGCAGGGGGAGGCAAAGGAGGTCACCAGGATGGTCATTAGTGTCCCTGTGGGCCAAAGTTCTTAAGCCTTCCCTTAGCTCTTTCCCCATCCCCGTGCCTCCTGACCAGCCTCCATGAACTTACCCACTTACTCATTCAGCCATTTGTTCATCCCTTCAACGCATTTACTAAGCACCTACTAGGTGCCAGGCAATATAATAGTGAACAAGACAGTCTGGTGGGAGAGGCAGACACCGGGGTGTGCTGGGATGAGCCAGGGGCCAGGGAACCCAGGGAGCCTGGAGGCAGGAGGGACACCATGGAGGGCTTCCTGGAGGAGGGGAAGTCTTAAGGAGTAGGAGCTAGGTAGCGAGTCAGAGAGGAGAGGAGAGGGGAGATTTTGCTCTCATCCAGTCAGTCAAGAACCACATACTAAGCACCTGCTGTGTGGGCCACGGGCTGGGAGCTGAGGATACAATGACACCCTCTGGGATTCGGGGCTGAGCAAGGGAGGCGGGGCGGGCAGGCAGGGCGTGAGCATCTGCAGTGAGCTGTGGGACCCCAGGGAGCATGGGACGGGAGAGAGGGGGCTTATCGGGGGTGCCCGGAGGGGCAGCTGTGGTGAGAGCATAGGCTGAGGGGTAAAAACTGGGGGTTAGACTCTGCTTGGACCCTCACTACTATAACCATGGAAGTCACTTAACTTCTCTGAGTCTCAGTTTCCTTGTCCATGAAATGGGAGTGATGCTGGTTATCTTGTTGGAGGAGTTACAGTACCCGGCACCTAGTAAGTGCTCAGTAAGTCATGGCCGGCTGAACGGGGGACTGGTGGGTAGCAGGGGGCGCTCAGGAGCACGTAGGAGGAGGATGCAGCTTGCTCGGTAACCCTGGCTATGTGGCTGTGGTAGTCGTGGTATTATCTGTGCAGTAAGTTCTGACACAAGTGTAAACATGTACAACCCGCCTGCAAGGACGGAGTTTGGATTTTCCAGCAGGTTTCCGGTTACAGGCTGAGACAAGCACACCCAACCACCAGAGGGCGTCTGCGCTCCCCAGTGCGCTCCCCAACACACACTCGCCCCCACACACATCCACACACTCACATTCATACTCACACTCACATTCACAGAAACACACACTCACCCCCCCACATCCACACACTCACATTCATACTCACACTCACAGAAACACACACTCACCCCACACACATCCACACACATTCATACTCACACTCACAGAAACACACACTCACCCCCACACACATCCACACACTCACACGTGGTCCTACTCACACACACGTTCCTACTTGCACACTCACACCCATATACTCCATTCATACTCACACTCACACAAACACAAATTCACCACCACACATCCACACACACGTTCATACACCCTCACACACACCACACCCTCATACATGTTCCTACTTGCACACTCACACACTCACACTCACGTACCTACGCACTCACATTCATAGCCACACACTCACCCTCACACACATCCACACACTCACACCCACACCTGCACGGACTCACACACATGTGCCTACACATTCACTCACTCTTTCCAACCCAGACACCCCTTTCCACGCAGATCCTCAGAACTGCCGGGAGGGTCCCAGGCTGGGCGGACGTGAGGCCATCACTGGCCCAGAGGCTGTCACTCACCGAATGCTCACAGCCACCCCCGGGGGGGCGTCGGGACCGTTCTCATCCTCCCTTCCCAGGAGGGAAACTGAGGCACAGAGAAGGTCGGGGACTTGCCCAGAGGAGGAGGTGGTGGAGCTGGGCCTCAGACCCAAGCAGCTTAACTGCAGAGTCGGCGTCTGCTCGGCGGGGCCCCAAGGACACGAACAGCGGCAAGGACAGCCGAGCGGTGGCCCCGGGCGGGTGCGGGCCACAGAGCGTCCCCTCAGAGTCAGCGGCGCCCGCTGTCGGCTGCTTCTTGCTGCTTCCACCAAAGCCCCAACCCGGCGCCTCCCGGCCACACAGACTCGCTGTCTAGTCTCGCGGTTCCCGAGTCAGAAGTCCCACCAGCTGCCGCCGTTCCCCCTTCCTCCTGTTTGCTCTCCGGTTCTTGGCCTCGCTCCCTGGGGGTGTGTTTCTGTCGTGCTTTGTCTTGCTCTCCCTCTGCGTCTGTCTTCCGCTGTGCATCGGTGTGTTGGTGTGTCTGTGTGTCTGTGCATCATTGTGTCTGTGTGTCGGTGTGTCTGTGTGTCTGTGCATTGGTGTGTTTTTGTGTCTGTGTGTCTGTGCATCTGTGTGTGTGTGTGTCTGTGTGTCAGTGGGTCGGTGTGTCTGTGTGTCGGTGAGTTGGTGTGTCTCCGTCTGTGTGTTTCTGTCGCGCTTTGTCTTGCTCTCCCTCCGCGTCTGTCTTCTGCTGTGCATCGGTGTGTCGGTGTGTCTGTGTGTCTGTGCATTGGTGTGTTTGTGTGTCTGTGCATCAGTGGGTCGGTGTGTCTGTGCATCGGTGTGTCTGTGTGTTGGTGAGTCGGTGTGTCAGTGTGTCTCCGTCTCTGGTCACCCCATCTCTCCGCTGTGCTGTTTCTGTCCCTGTGTGTGTGTGTGTTGCTCACTGTCCGTGTGTCCGTCTGTATTCCTCCATGCATGCTGTGGGGTCTGTGCGTCTCTCCATCACTGCCTCTGTCTGTCCCTGTGCCGCATTCCCACACGGGCCTCTGTGTGTCTCGTCCACCCCAGCCCCCTCCCCCATCATCCTGTGGGGACCGGGGGGGGGGAACCCGTGGGGACCAGGCGGCCACACACCCACACGGAGTCCAGGGGCTGTGCTTTGAAGTTCCTCGTGGAAATTCAGTGTCCGCGGGCCTCTGAGCTTCCCCTGCAATGTGGACCAAGTCTGGGGCCTTGGGGGCGGATGAAGGGGGCCCCGTGTAGCCCGGAGGACACCGCTGGCCTCGCCTGACCTGAGACACTGCTGAAGGGTGATCTCCAGGGCCCTCCCGCCCCACTTCCCTGCTCCCTCCCTGGGTTTCCATGGCGCCACCCCCACCCTTCCTGGAAGCCCCAACCCTTCCCTTCAGACAATGGAGAGTAAGGGGCAAGGGGAGGCCTGGAATCAAGGGATTGTAAAATTGTGCCCTGGAATTTGCTGGAAGCAGAAAAGGCCCCCATAAAATCTTCCAATCCCTCATATTTGATTTCACGAGCTGGTCGTCTAGGTAATTGTGGAGGGCAGCCCGGGCATCAAAGCAGCAACCCCTATGGTCCCCAGCCGCATCCTGGCAGGTGGTCGGGGGGGGTGGGGGACAACCAGCCCCGGGGGGCGTGTTTCCTCTGCTTGCAGATGCCAGGCACTAGCGACAATGTGCTGTCCACGATTACTGTCCCCATTAGTGATGTGGGAGACAGGAGGGCAGAGATCACGGACCCCAACAGTCCTCCTGAAGCTTGGCCAGCACCCTGGTCTGGGCTGCACTCCCTCCTTTCCCTCTACAAAAGTTCAAAAAACCCCACTCCAGGTTCCCTCATCAGAATAAAAGTCCCTACTTCTCAGATCAAGTGGCAGCTCCCGACAGTCGAAGGAAGGATGGGCCAGGGTAGGAGGGCTTGGGGTGGGGATGGAGGGTCAGTGAGCAGGTGCTACACTCGGGCAGAACAGGCTGTGAATCTTGGCTAAACAAACTCGTTCATTCAAAAACTATTTCTTGAGTGCTGACTGGGAGCTGATGTGCAAGCCTGGGCTGGAGACTTGGCTTCTCCGACTCTTGTTTTTTCTCACCTGTAAAGTGGGGATATTACCTGCCTCACAGGTTGTTGCAAGGATTAATTGGTCGTGGTAATCAAAATCAGCTCAAGGTCAGGCCTCAGATCCAATCTCAGGTTCGCCGCTTACCAAATGGGGGTCATGATGGTCAATCTGATGTGTCAACTTGGTGAGGCCATAGCCCCCAGTTATTCAATTGATCGTTCATCTAGGTGCTTTGAGTGTGGGGGTGTTATAGAAGTAATTGCAGTCCAAAAATCAGGTGACTTCCTGGAAGGGAGAGTGTCCTAGAGGATCTGGGTGGGCCTGGTCCAATCAGTTGAAAGACCTTAAGAACAGGACTGAAGATTTCCTGAAGAAAAAAGTTCTGCCTGTGGACAGCAGCCTCAGCTGGTGTCCAGGAATCCTAGCCCCTCCTCATGGCCTGCCCCAAGGATTCCGACCTGCCGAGCCGGCCCCCACAGTCGCCTACACAAGCTCCGTGTAATAAATCCCTTATTATCTATCTCCTACCGGTTCTGCTTCTCTGCTGGCACCCTGACGGATACAGGGAGTCTGGGAGTGTTATTCTGCCCATTTCCTCAGCTGTAAAATGGGACTAACTATCTCTCACAAAACTGTAATAAAGATTAGAGTGTAATCTAATCCGGTTACTTTCTAGAACACATTAAGCAGCTTCTTTCCTCTGGGCCTTTGTGCTTGCTGTTCATTCTGCCTGGAATGCCTTTCCCGTGCTTTCTGCATGATGGGCTTCTATCCTTCAGAACTCACTTCAGCGTCACCTCCTCCCAGAAGACTTCCCTGACCACCTCGGCCAGAATGGTGCCCTGTGTTATTATGCTCAGTTGCATCACCCTAATGATTATTATTATTTTTTTGCTGCACTTAGCACAAATTATTTCACTGATGAATAGACTGATTTCTTCAGATCTATTTACGTAGTTGGTTAGCTTGTTTATTGCTAGTCCCTTCCACTAAAACCAGCGATCCTCAGCTTTTTAAAAATTAATTCTCCCCCTGGAGGCTTTTTAGACATTTTTTTCTATCATCGCCGCCCCTCCCCTACCTCCCATAGCATCTTTGGACTCCACTCAGAGCCTGGCACATGGGCGCTCAATTTAAGTGTGTTTTCTCTCCAAGTCAGCTTTCTCCAGCCCCCCACCTCCTGCACCCCAGGCTTCTCCAACAAAGGAATGGCTGCCCGAAGCCTTTCCAAAGCCACAGAAAGGGAAAGCGCACAGATGTAGGTGTCTGAGTCACCCACAGCCTGCAGGACCTGCCTTGAGGCTGTAAGCAGAAACATCTCAGCGTGGAAAATGGGCACCATGGGCAAGTTAGAGGCACATATTTCCCCCAAGACCAATGTTATGGAAAGGACAAAGTTGGTCTCTTTCCTTTTCTTCCCTGGACTCAAAACTTGATAGCTGCTAGGCCAAGATCCCAGCCATGCCCCTCCCTGTCACCTTGATGTGATGGGCATAAGGTTGCCAGACAAAATACAGGATGCACAATTAAACTTGAATTTCAGATAAATGACAAACAAAATTTTTTTTGTATAAGTATGTCCCGCATATTGCATGGGATATACTTATACTAAACAATTATTCTCTGTTTATCTAAAAATCAAATGTAACTGGGAGTCCTATGTTTTTATTTGCTAAATCTGGCAACCCTAAGCGGGCAGGACTGGCTACGTAATGAAGTATTAAGAATTTCAAGATGGTGACAGAAAGTTTTAAACCAAGCATGGAGACCTTTTCCTGACTGTCCTAGTCGCATGCACACCCACGAAGAAGAGGCTACACTGAGCCGTGACCATCCCCTTCCTGCCACATGGAGGTAATGTTCCGGCTACTCCCCATCTCTGCCAAGCAGGGCAGGGGGTATGGCCTTGATGGGTGACAGAATGCAGGTGACCTCTTAGAACCGAGGAGCAAGAAAGGTGAGCTCGAGCACATTTATCACCTGCTCTAATTCCCCTGTAGTCTGATAGATGCAATTCAGCATTTAATTGTATCTGTGCTTTCTTTTTTGAGCTGCTTCAAATCCCTCAAGAAAGAAGTTTCAAATAACAACAATTTCCAAATGAACCATGGGCATGGGACTAGGGAGGGGGCGTGGGGCTTCACCTGTTTTCATAACCATTTAGTCCTTCTTATTTTTTTATTTTTATTTTTTAAAAGATTTTATTTATTTATTTGAGAGAGAGAGAAAGTGAGAGACAGAGCATGGGGGCGTTGCAGAAGAGGGACAAGCGGACTCCTCCCGAGCAGGGAGCCCGATGTGGGACTCGATTCCAGGACCTCAAGATCATGATCAGTCAAAAATTAACCGACTGAGCCACCCAGGCGCCCCCGATTTGGTCCTTTTTAAAACAAATCTGAGACAAAAAGGCAGGCAGCCTGCTGTCTCTGACAAAGGTGGCTGTCAGGAATACAGATATTTGTAATATTAGTATCTAAAGTGTTCTGAAAAGGACAAGTGTGAGCCGCACACATGCTCTACCAAGTGTCCGGCTCTGTGGCCCGGACGGCTGGCTGGACCCAGGCTGGGCCTTCATGCCGGACACCTTTGCTTTCACACCCTGCTTGGATGGCCACCTCCCTGGAGGAGCAGGCATTTGAGCTTTCCCTGATCAGTTCCTAAATGTTAACATGGGTTTACCAGCGTTAGAAGTGAAACACTGAGTAAAGATGGAGCATCCGGACTCTACAAAGATCTTCTACAGCTCAGCAACAAAAAAGACCAACAACCCAATTTAAAAATGAGCAAAGGACTCCCAAGGGGATGTGCAGATGGCCTACATGCACATGGAAAGATGCTCCATCTTGCTTGTCATTAGGGAAATGTGAATCAAAACCACACAATTGCACTCACTAGGGTGGGTGCCTATTTTAAGGACGGAAAATTGCAAGGAATGGCTAGGACGTAGGGGAATGGGAACCCTTGCCCATTGCTGGTGGGAATGCGAGATGGTGCGGCAGCCGTGCAAAACAGTCTGGCATTTCCTCAAAGAGTTAATCATAGAATTACCAGGTGAACCAGCAATCTTCCCTCGGGGTATATGCCCTGAATGATTGAAAACAGGTACTCAAATAAACGCACATACCTTCGACTTCAGAGCGGGGTTATTCACAGCAGCCAAAGGGTAGAAACAACCAAGTGTCCCACAGCTGATGCATGGATAAACAAAGTGTGAATAAATGCAGTAGAATATTCCTCGATCATAAAAAGGAATGAAGCCCGGAGACATGCTACCACATGGAGGGACTATGAAAGCATGATGCTGAGTGAAAGAAGCCAGACAAAAAAGGTCAAATATTGGGGCGCCTGGGTGGCTCAGTCAGTTAAGCATCTGTCTTCGGCTCAGGTCATGATCCCAGGGTCCTGGGATCGAGTCCCACATCAGGCTCCTTGCTCAGCGGGGAGTCTGCCTCTCCTTCTCCCTCTGTCCTTCCCCCAACTTGTGCTCGCTCTCTCTCTCAAATAAATAAATAAAAATCTTAAAAAAAAAAAAGGCCACATATTGTATGATCACATTTATATGAAATCTCCAGAATAGGGATAAATCCATAGGGAAATAAAACAGATTGAGGGTTGCCAGAGGTTGGAGGGAGAGGAGAATGGGGGGCATCTGTTTAGTGAGTACAAGGATTCTTTTGGGGGTGATGACAATGTTTTGGAACGAGACAGAGGTGGTAAGTGTATAACACCACAAATACTGAATTGTTTAAGATGGTTCATTTTCTATGTGAATTTCACCTCAGTTAAAAAAAAAATATTAACTGTTGCTTGGTGAAAATCATGGCAATGTATTTTTAAAATCTCCATTAGGAGCTCTCCATCACCGCCCTCCCCCTTCCCCCGGCCCCACACTGCAGCACCCCAGATTTTGGTGAGCTCTGCATAAGTGGCGGCTGGAGATCGGAGACAGGGGGTATCTGGGTTTTACAGCTTTTAAAATGGTGCCGCTATTACAACCCAAAGCAGAGCCGTGAAACCGGTACTTCCATAATCTGTCTTGATTCCCAGCTTTCTTTTCACCTTCTTATCATGTAAAACAAATTCTATTCAGAGAATATTAGAACAAAATACATTTTCCTATTCATGAATTCTTTTTTTACTCTTTCTTTGGGTCACCCAGGCTGTTCACTAGTTCTATTTAACAGGGCATTTTTGGAACTGTTTGCTTTGTTCCTATGATTCTCTATTTGAGTCAACATCATGTATTTTGGACAATCGTTTTGACTCTGAAGTTTCGTTTCTGAGAGATCACAAAATTACGACCAAACCAAGTCCCAAGTAAATTGCAGCCGTGAAGATGATGGTGCCCTGCTGGCCGCCCACGATCGAAATATAGAAAGTTTAAAACCAAAATGAACCATTGCAGGCGCTTTGGTGCTTGGGGGCTTGATGTCGGACTTTAAAGTCTAGATTAAGAACTACACGCTGAGATGACAGAGAACTGGGCTCCGGATGTCAGTAACTACACTTTACAGGTTGTCTGGAATCTGAGCAACTGCGGCTCACAGAGGGCAGGCCAAGGTGCGGACCCAGAGCCCCGCTGACCCCGGACGAGTCTGTCCACACCACCTTCCCACCTCTAGCTGCCACTGTGGCGTCGAACAAATCGCTTGGCCTTGGGGGGCTCAATTTTCTCATCTATGATATGTGCATTTCATTCTCAAAAACCCCTTTACTATTATTTTTCTTCCCTCTTGGATCACATGTCTTGAAGGTGAGTTTATCAATCTATATGTAATAATCCACTTCCCATCTTCAGTGATCAAATATTTTTTGGCAAGTCAGGGGGTTCTGGATGAGATTACGAGGATTGACACTTGGGGTTGAGTGTCTCTTTTCCTCCTACAGCTGATCCAACTTCCGGTCCTCTCCCCTTCTGCTCTATGAGCTGGAAAAGCTAAATTTTCACTTTCCCAGACTCCTCTACAGCCTCATGCCACAGTCTCAGCCAATGAAATATAAAGGGAAGTCTGCTGAAGTCCTGGGAAAACTTCTGATTTCCTGCTGAAAGGAAAAGATGTCACTGGCATCACTTCTTCCTTCCTTTTTCCTGCCTTGCCTCCTGATGTGATGGTTGGTGCAGCAGCAGCCAACTTGTGACCTTGAAGAAAAGGCCAAGAGAATCACAGAGGCATCAGGTTCTGACATCACAGAGCTGCTGAACCAATGGCAACTGCCTCCCTCCAGTTTCTCGTCTTATGAGCAAAAAAAGCCCCTTTAAATTGGGGCTTCCAATCCTTGGAACAGCATGTTAGCCCAGCTGATTCATAACCTGTCCCTCAGCACTCCCACAGATGCAGTGACCAGTGTATTAGTTGGCATTCTTCTGATTGCAAAGGACAGAAGCCCAACTCATGGTGGTGGCTTAAACAAAAAAAAAAAAGAAGGGACTTTACTGGCTCATGTCATTGGAATGTTGAGGGGGTGGGCATCTGGCTTCAGACATGGTTGGAAATGAAGGCTTAGATGAGGGTTTCTCCACATTGGTATTACTGACATTTGCGGACTGGGTAAGTCTACGACGTGAGGGCTGTCGAGTGCATTGTTGGGTGATTAGCAGCATCCCTGACCTTTAGTCACTAGATGCCAGTGGCACTTGCACCGCCCACTCCAGATGTGACAAACAAAAATGTCCATAGACATTGCTCCACGTCCTCCGGAGAGCAAGACGCCCCCAGTGGAACCCCTGATCAAGATCAAGTCTTCCAGGCTCTGTCCATCTTTCTGTCTCTCAGGGTCCATCTCTGTGTTCAGCTTCCCATCTATTCCTGTAGGCAAGCTTCCTCTATGAAGTCAAAGAAGAATCACCAGACTTACACCACTCTGGTGAAAAGAGAGCTGCTTCTTCCCCACACCCTCCTAGCAATCCCAGGGAAGGATTCTGATTGGCTCTCCTAGGGCCACATGGCCTGCCCTGAACCAATGTCTGTATGAGGAGAAGTAAGAACTGGGACACCTACCTGCCCATATCTGACCTGGAGAGCAGGGTATGTTGTTGGGGCAGGCGGCAGGCTCACCAGGGCCAAGAAGAATGGCAGAAGTGTAGTTTCTCAGAGGAAAAATGGGGCACCATCACAAGAAAAACAGGGAAACGGACACTGGCCCATAAAAAGAGTTGCTATCTGACTCCCTTAACTCTAAAACAGGCAAAGAAGGCTATAAAACCAAGCAGGTTGACATTTCTTAATGGAGATATAATTCACATACCACACCGTGTGTCATTTCAAAGTGTACAATTAGTGGTGTTTAGCATGTTGGCCAGGCTGCCCAACTGTCACCACTATCTGATTCCAGAACAGTCCTTGTACCCACTAGTAGTCACTCCCCATTCTTTCCCAGTCCCTGGTGCAACTTAAACATTTTAAATAATGGTAGATGTTGCTGTAGATAGTATGCAATTCCCATTGTGCTTCTGGAGGGTGGAAGATAGCTTAGGGACCGTGCCACTGCCGTCAGCATCCAATGGACACACTCTCCCTTCCTGATGGAAACCACCACTGGCCTAGATGATTTCTAGGGTCAGTGCCAGCCAGATAGACCTGGTAGCATGTTATAAGGTGAGTCCCTTTGGGACCAGCTGTTTATAACTAAAAGCCAAGCCGCCTTGGCTTGACTTTCTGTTCAGGCCAGACGTAGTGGTTGACCAGATCTCTGCCCAGAGCCATATGTTGAGCTGACCCACGAAGCTAAGAGGAAGGAGCTGAGAGCTGAGCAGGACACCCCCCCCCCAGGGGGGCATTACAGAGAGGGTGGTAAGTGCCAGGTCTTAGGGTCAGGTTTACCTGGATTCAAATCTCCCCTCTTGCCTTCTATGTGGCCTTCGTTTCTCTGGGGCTTTGTTTCCTCCCCATCATATAACCCATTCCGAGGGGTGGATTTGGAGCACATAGGCTCACACATGGGCCTTGAGCCTATCAGTCCTCGGTTCACATTTATCTAGCACTCATCATATCCCCACTGGAGACTGTGCTCTCAGACCTATTTCACAGATAGGAAACTGAGGCTCAGATGGGGAGAAACTCACCAAAGATCACTGTCCATTTCATTCCCACTGTCTCTCCAAGGGCACTTCCCTGTCTTCTTGGAGTTAGGTGTGGCCATGGGATTCACTTCCACCACATTCTTTTTTCCTTCTGGTTTGGCTACTGGTCCCATGTGAGAGGGTGGGTCCCTGAGTGACCGTGGTGAGCACTGCCTCTCTGCCGGCCTGGGATGCGTGTGTGGTCTGGGTGAGAAGTACATCTTTGTTGTTTTAAGCTATTGAGGTGTTGGGATTATTCGTCACCACAGCATAATCCAACCCATTGTAACTGAGACAGTCACATGATCAAGAGCTAAGACTCAGACCCAAGTCTGTCTGACTCCCAGGTCTCCCCTAGCATTCTGCCTCAACGGAGAGTCTGGGGCTTCCTTGGGCCCATAGCCAGTGCTCCTGAAGCCTGGCATTGGCAAGGGGTTCTGAGTGCCTATTAATGACCGTGAAGAAAAATATGGCAGGCAGAATTCTACGATGGCCCCCAATGATCCACACTTTTGTATAATCCTCCGCATCCTGAGTATTAGAGAGGCCTGTAGATAGTTGTGTCATATGGCACAACCAATTTTAAGAAAGAAAATTATACTTGGTGGGCCTGACCTAATCAGATGAGCCCTGAAAACGGATGAAGCCCTCCCTGGAAAAAGAGATTCGAAACATATAAGTCATTTAACATGAGGGAGATTCTCTGTTGCTCACTGGCTTCGAAAATGGAAGGGGTCATGGAGCAAGGAATAAGGCCACTTGGAGTTGAGAGTGACCCCTGGCTCACACCAACAAGCAGACAGGACTTGGGTCCTACTACAAGGGATGGGAAATGGCTACAACCACATGTGCTTTGAGGAGAACCTAGAGCTCCAGAGGAGAACCCAGGCCAGCCCACACCTTGATTCCAGCCTGGTGAGACCTTCAGCAGAGAAACTAGTCACTCTGCTTGCACTTCCGTCCCACAGACATGAGAAAGAATAAACGGGTGTTGTTTTAAGCCATGAAATTCGCGGCAAATTGTTACACAGCATTGAAAGCTAATACAAATGAAAATTTTTTCATGTATCCACTGAGCTGGGAGGAAGCTCACTGAAGACCCAGCTTCCCCCCCTGTCCTCAGGCTCCCATTCTCCCAGAAATCTCTCTAGCATGGCCAGACATCTCTCCACCCCCTCCCCTGCTTTTATGCCTACCGCTGTTCTAATTCCCCTATTATTCCCTTCAGTATCTGCTCAACAAATGGGCCATGTGACACAGAGCGATCCCTCGCACGGGGTGAAGAAATGAGCTTAAGCTTTCAAATGTAGGCTCCTAGTCAGACCTGGAAATACCAGGCCGAGCTGGCACGAGGAATGCCAGCTCCTTGCCAACGTCATTGAATGAGGTTTTTTAGTCTCAAACAAAGCTCTCCCTTTGAGGATTAACTGCCAACAGGGAGCTCTTTGTTTTGAGTAGAATTTAAGATGATTGCTGGGCTCGGAAAGGGGAGAAAGGTGACACCATCAAGATCACACTGTGTAAATCCTGGATCATACAAAACATAATTTTTTTAACTTGTTGGCAAATATGGACACATATCGTGCTGACACTCTGCAACATCCGTTTGATCTGTGGCCCCGTCCCTGGTCTCACATTTCGTGGCAGGTGATCCCTTCAGAGATATGCATGGACATCTGTGGGGCCTGGCGCAGAGGAAAGGCCTCTTCTCACTTGTCAGCTTTTTATGCTTTTGGAAAAAGAAAGAAAAGAAAGCAAATCCTCCCGATACAGCCCTGGTGTTGTTTACCGAGGTAGAAGACTTTGGAGGTGGGAAGGGAGTGTGGGTAACTCTGACATGGGACTCAGAGCTTCTATTTAGAAACGATCCCGGCCTGGTGTTCATGGCTGTTTACGACACACCACCCTGCACCTGCCATGCTCTGCACAGAGCCTGCTGCGGTGAAGGGCTCTGCCCTGGCTCTCTCACTCTTCAAAGCTTGGCCCCCAACCTGCTCTGAATAAACCCCAATGTGCTCCCCTGGGGCCAGTGTCCTTCTGATCTGGCTTCCCTGCTACATGTCTGACCCATCCCCCAGCTGTCTCCGTCCAGCCACTGCTGTGCCTGGAACACAGTGGGCACGTTCCCACCCCAGGACCTTTGCACAGCCACTCCCTCCACCTGGATTTTGTTTCAGATATCCACCTAGTTGACTCCGTTTCTTCTGGCTTGTGCTCAAGAGTGTCATCACCTCAGAGAGGCCTCCTGGCGCCCTCATCTCTCTTCTCTGTTGACTGGCTTCACTTCATAGGTTGTATTTTTAATTCTCTCTCCTCCCCCTCGGGAATGTGAACTCCACGATTTGATTTACAGTGCTCTTGGCCTCATCGGAGAGTTCAGGCCAGCAGAGGGACAATTACATACATGGAGTGGACCTGGCCCCCTGCCCTCTGGGGGCTCCTGTGTGAGGGCCTCCTGGGCACCAGGCGGCAAGAGAGGGTGTGAGGGTCAGCAGGTGAGGATGGGGAGCTGGCCCCTTCCCCCACCTCCCGCCTGCATTTGCCAAGAGGTCCCTGGTGGTGCCTGGGTGCTGGCGAGCAGCCCCAAGGCTGACCTCCCTCCCGGTAATGATTTTCAGGCCGCTCCATTTGTCAGCACTGCTCTGCGCAGCTTGCAGGCGTGGGCTCCGGGCTTCGGGCACTCCTCGGTGATCTCAGCTCAGGGAAGGGAGTCATGACACAGATAATCCGAAACAGCTGAGAGGCTCGGCGGCCATGCTGATAACAAGAGCTGGTGCGTGTGAGGGTGCTCTGTCCGCGCGGCTGTGCTCCGACCCCGAGACTGTGCTCAGTTCCAAACTGTATGGCTGCTGGCAGAGCGTTCAACATCTGTTCTCCCCTCCTTCCTAAACTGATTCTTTTGTTTTAATGAGTTTATCTTTCATTGTATGTAAAGCGTCCCTCCTTGGCTTGCAAAATAAGCCTACCACAGTGGAAAGATATTATTTAACTTTGTTTATGAGATTGAGTATCGTTTATTTACTGAGCTAGAAGTTACACCTAGTGGAGGAATTCTGTGAGTTCTGACAAACACCTCCAGCCCTGTGACCACCCCGCAGTTCAGACGCTGAGTCCCCCATCCAGCTCTTTTGGTCAAACGGGGTCTTCTTTAGTCCTTACAGCAGCCCCAAGAGCCCCAAGACGCCCCAAGCTATAGCAGCAGACAGGGGTTCTGTGCTCTCATGCACCCCAAGTTCCACTGCCCAGCACAGTGCCTGGCATACAGCAGCTGCTCAATACACGTTAGTCAAATGACTGAATGAAAGACACCAGCATTGTTGTTATGCCGGGTTTACAAACGAGGGGAAGAGTTCAGGAGAGCAGAAGTGCCAGGGCTGAGCACCAGCATGCAGCTGGGGGCTACCATTTGCATTTCCAGCCTCCTGCCCCAGTCACCAGCTCCCAGATCCACAGTTCCGTTCTGTGGGGTGGCCTGTCGGGGCCAGGGGTCTCCACACAGCCTCATGAGAATCCAGCCTAACTACTAACTCTTGCTTTCAGATTCGCGGACATTCATGTAAAGGATGTTTGGTGGGCAGGAATGAGGTCCACTGACTCCCTCACCACAGGGCAGAGAAAGGAGTCCTAAGCTGGGACCAGTCTTGACTCTGGCACGACCTGCTGTGTGACCTCATGCAAGTATCATGGCCTCTCTGGGCTTTTGTTTCTTCCAACTGCAAAATGAAGACGGGGCTTAAACCTAATGGAGTCAAAGGGTCCTTGTAGCTCTGCCATTACGGTTATGTACTAGAGAGGGCTTTCTTGGCTGCAAGCGACAGAAAACCTCACTCACACTGGCTTAGGGATGGACAAGGGAGGATTTTCCTGGCTTATCCAGGAGTTGTGAAGTAGACAGAGTCAGGTGTGGCTCCATCCAGGGGCTCTGACAATGTCACCCATTCTCTCTCTCTCAAAGCACTCCCTTCCCCCCCCCACCCCGTGTTTTTCCCTCCACCCCTCAGCTCTGCATTCCTGGGTGTTAACTCCATTCTCATGCAGAATCTCCCCTTGGGATGGCAAGATGCTGCCAGCAACCCCAGTAGTCAATCCTGTCCTCCCAGAGCCCCCACCAGGAAAAGCAACTCCCTTCACCCCGGAGGTAGGGTTGAAGGGTCCATGTTGGCTCTGATTGGACAAACCTGGGTCACATGCTCATCCCTGAACCAATCCCTGTGGCCTAGGAAGTGGGATTCACTGATTGGCTGGGTCTGTGTCATGGGATCACCTGCATCGCAGGGGTGGATGATGTGAGCCCGCATTAGGTGGGCTGGAACTGGGGCAAGTGTCGCTCCTGAAAGAAAACCTAGAGGTGTTTTCAGCATGAGGGGACCACATGCCAGACAGGGAAACATTTTTACAAAATCCATTACAGAGTCTATGGGGCGCCTAGGCTGGCTCAGTCTGTAGAACACCGACTCTTGATTTCAGGGTTTTAAGTTGAGCCCCCTGGTGTAGAGATTACTTAAAAATAAAATCTTGGAAAAAAAAAATGCATCACAGAGTCTGAATTACATCTCCTGCAATCAACTACCAAGGAGGTTTGCCTTCTGTAAATGTGTCCGGGGAAACCCCACTGGTCCCCAAAGCCAGCCAGACCTTACCTGCCCTGACGCTGCCCACACGGCATTGCTCCACTTCCTCTCTCTCCTGCAGTGTCCGAAAAGTCACCTCCCAAACCTCAGGCAGCCCGCAGGGAACAGTTCCGGGTTGACCTCCTCAGAAGTGGGGGGTGCACGAGGCCCTTCTCAGAGGTCCCGAAGGTGGCACCAGGTCTTCGCCGAGCCTGGGACACACCCAAGTCACTGTTCACTAAAGAAAGTGGTTAAAGGTGAATGAGATACCTCTGGGGGCTGTAGTAAATCACCTCAAACTTAGTGGCTTAAAACCACACACATTTCTTACAACATTAGAGATCAGAAGTTTGGAATGGGTCTCCTTGGGAAATCCAGGCTTGGTGTCTTTCCGGAGGCTCTCTGGGAGAATCCATTTCCTTGTCTTTTCCAAGTTCTAGATGCTGCCAGCATCCCTTGCCTCCTGGCCCCTTCCCCCTTCCTGAGAACGAGCACTGCAGCGTCTTCCAATCTCTCTCCTAACTCAGACCCTCCTACCCGCCCACCCCCATAAGGATCCCTGGGGTTACATGGAGCCCACCTGGATAATCCAGGATCATCTTGCCCTCTCAAAGTCCTTGTTCACATCTGCGAAGTCCCTTTTTTCAGGTAAGGTTATATATTCCCAGGTTTCAGGGATTAGGATGTGGACATTTGCGGGGGCTAGTATCCCACCTACCACAAAAGCTATTCCATTCAGTTCCCTGCCGAGTGGTCCTCCATACAGTCCACACCAGTGAAAATTTGCTTTGAGTTACAGCCTGGGACTTGCATTGGGTTGGATTAAAGCGGAATCGCTACGTGCTCACATAGACGCAGACACACACAGAGATGTCTCGTCTTCTAGTTTCTTGCAGTGTGTGGGATGCACACAAATTCATTCATTTATTCAGTGAGCATTTATGAAGCATCTGCTGTGTGCTAGTGACTGAGCTTAACACTGAGGGATGATGGAGATGAAGACAAACAGGGTCTCCCTTCATGGGTCCCCCTTCATGGGTCCCCCTTCATGGAGCTTCCGGTCCATAAACATTAAACCAAATAAGCACTAACTAATTCATTAATTAATCCATTCAACCAATACTATTTTTTAGAGGGGGGAGGGGCAGAGGGAGAGAGAGTCTTAAGCAGGCTCCACGCCCCGTGCAGAGTCCGATGTGGGGCTCGATCTTACCACCCTGAGACCATGACCTGAGCCAAAGTCAAGAGTCAGACGCTTAACCGACTGAGCCACAGAGGCGTCCCTCCACCAAGATTTATTAAAGTCCCAATATATGTAGACCCTATGCCAGGCTCTACTGAATAGGACAGACCCGGTTCCTGTCCCCGCAGAGCATCCACTCTAACGTGGAAGACAATCGCTGAAGCACACAATGGCCAGGAGGATTGGAAGGAAGAAGGACCAGCCAGGATGGGGGTGCTGACAAAAGGGAAAGTGAGAGGGGGTATGTATCCGTGACCCACTGCTACATAACAAACCACCCCAAAACTGAGTGACTTAAAACGACAACCACTTATTGTTTCTCAGAAATAGATAGGTCAGCTGGAAGGTTCTGCTGATCTAGGATGGTCTCCACCGATCAAGGCTGGGATTGAACTTGTGTCTGCAGTCAGCTGCAGAGAGAGGTTGAGGGCTAGCTGTTCTCAAATTACCCCGCTCACATTAATGGTGGGGACTGGGGTGAGGGAGTGACCGGACCCCACGTCTCTCCTTCCCCAGCCAGCCAATCTGGCTTGTTTCCCAGCAGTGGGGGGCGGGCAGTGGGGCCCGAGGTGGAGCAGAAGTGTGCACAGCATCCCATGGCCTAGGGTTGGAACGGGGGCAGCATCTCTTCTGCCAGAGGCTATTGTCAAAAGCAAGCCACACACCAGTCAGATTCCAGGAGGGCGGGACAGACCCCTCCTTTTGGTGGGAGGCACGACGCCGTCCCAGTGCAAGGGTGATGCATTTCCAAAATTGAGCACGAGGAGGATGAATGCAGAACCAGCCGGGTACTTCTGTCTCTGCACCTCTAGTCTGCGGGAAATTTCCCCTCGGTCCGGGTCTGACCACGTCCGGCTCTGACCAGTTCTGCCTCTGTCGAGCCTTCCGGCCACCGCCTTCAGCGTCAGCCTTTTCCATTCCAGCCCGGGTCCCCTTTGCGGGGCGAACCTGCCTCTGTGGAGCCCTCCCAGGCTCGTGCATCCCCAGTACTGGAGGCTCCCGGCCGCTGTTGCCAGCATGCTGCCGACTCAAAGGGAGCCAGAGAATTCCTTGGCTCGGCTCTCCATTTTCCACCCACCAAGTCATAAAAGCTGCCATGAAAATGGCCAGGAAAGCCCCCCGTAGCCCTTTCACAGAGCTGGTTCCTGCGTTGGCTGACCAGTGAGGATCATTCTAGATTTGCAGTAAAATCTGACCTTTGGTTCAACCCGGTTTCGTGAGTGCGTGAGGCTGACAAAGGCCCGGCACCGTCCCCAGAGCTGCTCTGGGGTGAGGCCTCCGGCCCTGGGGCCGGCCCTTCCCTGTGATCTCAGTGCCCCCTCCCAGTCCCCACAGAGCCAGCAGGGGCAGCTGCGGGGCGGCAGTTTGGGAAACAGAGTACTGCTCTTCTGGAAGGCCGTGGAAATGCTGGGCGGGGCGGGGGGGGGGCGCAGAGCCTGCTGGACTGGACGTCCACGTGGGGCCAGCCGGGCTTCTGGAAGGCCTGCGGGGGCCTGGGGCGGGGCCTGAGGGCCTCGGAGCCCTTCTGGTCGGTACACTGCGATGTGGCTGTTAGGAAGGTGTCCCCTCGTGTCAGACCCCCCCCCACCCCGAGGCTCGCCGCTGGCCACCCAGCGGCTCTGTGAGTCGAGCAAGTGGCTTCGCCTCTCGGAGTGTGGATGGGTCGTCCGCAAGAAGGGGTGAAGACCACCCAGTGCCCAGGCCCCTGTGAGGAGGAAGGAAGAGACACCGGGGAGTGCTCGCTGCATGCTAGCTCTGGTTGTTCTCGTGGGCTTGGGGCACACCTCGGTGACTTGGAAGGTGGGCCGAGAGCCGCACCCACCCCAGCAGGGAGAGAGAGCTTGTGTTCTAGCTCCAGTTCGGGTACTGGGAGACTCGGGGGACTCGCCCTGGAAAATAGGGCTCATCCCCTCTAACAGTGAGGAGAACGGGCCAAGAGAGGCCACGGGCTGTGCCCAAGGCCACCCAACGAGAGGGTGGCGCCTCGGCTCATGAACCAAATGGCACCCCCTGGCCGCCCCCCAAGGGCTGGATGCTCAGCCCGATGCTCCACCTGCATTATCTCATCGGGCTGTCTCCGTGGCCTCCTCCCTGCAGATGGGGAGAGGGGGCCCAGCAAGGAACGGCCACCCCGGCGCCTGGGCCCCCAACGTCTCCAGTTATGTGACTCAGTGCTGAGCAGTCGGCAAGGCCGCCAACGGGGAATGGACTTTGAGGGTCAGGCTGCTCTGCTCCTGCAAACAGGACCCGCTCTCCATTCGGAAAAAAATCTCCGGAGAACGGCTGCTCCTCTTTAGGGGGCCCATGGGCTCCAAGCCGGCCCCCCAGAAAAAGCAGGAGGCCCCCTGAAACAGCTCGCATCTGACCGGCACTTCCTCAGACATACCGAGTCGCAGGAGCAAAAACACCAGCAGTCCCCGCCGCGACCTGCCGGGAGCTCGACCTGCTGTGTGCGGGCCACAGAGTGCACCCGCCGCTTTGTCCCATGTCCCCTGCCCCGCAAACACCGCAGTGAGGTAACGGTTTTAGCGCCCATTTTACAGAAGGGGAAACTGAGGCCACGAGAGGCTAGGTCGGGGGCTCCAGGTCCGCCAGCTAGGAGGTAGCAGAGCTAGACTCAGACCCAGGCCCACCCAGGCCGGAGGCCCTCACGTCCCTCCCCCTGCACGGCGCTGCTGATCAGCAGGCTTTCTGCGATTCGTGGGCGCCCCGCTCAGAGCTGGGGATGCAGATTTAGCAAATATGAGAGCGGGGCTCTCAGGCAGGGTGGCGCGCTGGGGAGAGCACAAGTTCGGGAACCGGGCTGCCTGGGGTCCCGTGAGCTCCACGCTTAGGGGTCGCTCCATCCTTCCGTTTCCTGAAAGACGCCATAGAGGTGGCTAAGCCACCGTGAGGTTTTAATGATAGCATACATGCCGAGTGCTTAGAACTGTCCTTGGCCGGTGGTCAGTGCTCCATAAATGATGATTATCTGCTCTGGTCTAGGCTCCTCGCAGAGCGACAGTGCGTGGAAAGTCCCGGAGGCCAGACAGAACCCGGGAGGCGCCAGCAGCAGGGAACAGGTGAGGCTCGGGAGGCAGGGCACGTGCTGAATTGGGGTGGGGTCGGGTTGGGGGCAGGCCAGCTCTCCTACATGGTCAAGCCCTGCAGCCCTTACCGCAGGGGCCAAGGTGAGCCCTCAGAGGGTTTGTGCAGGGGTGTGATGGGGGCCCATCTGGCAAGGCCGGAGCCAGGGAGGCTGGAGGGGAGCTGCTGGGCTCATCCAGGAGAGAGGATGGTGGCCAGAACCAGGCTGGGGCAACACTTGGAGATGGGGGGCCAGATCCGCGCTTCATCTTCGAAGGGGAGCCAAGAGCCCTCGCTGACCCGTGACTGATGAGGCCAACAGGGGGCTCACAGACGATTCAGAGCCTCTGCCGCCAGGAACCAGGAGGAGTCCCCTCCTCTCCCCTCCTCGCTCCCCACGCCACACCTCTGTGAATGTGGCCAGGAGTGCAGGAGGAGATGCGGGCCTCCTGAGCCAGGTGGGCTCCCCCATGGTGGTGTGCAAGGGGTCCCCCCAAATGGGGATCTTATCAGTCAAGGTTTCTGTCGTGGACATATGGACTTTCCCTCGTAGAGATCAGCTGGGGTTTGAGTCCCAGGGAGCAGGTGACTTAACCGCACCATGCTCTAGCTTCTTTTTCTTTAAAACCGGGAGGACGGAGGAGTTTGGACGTGAGAAGCAGCCAGGCCTTGGGACACGGTAAGGGCCCCCTCCGCTTCAGCCCTGCCGCTATTGCTGCTTTGTTGTTGCTATTAACGGTGGTGTGCTGGTGGGGGGCTGTTTGCGGGGGGGCTGCCCCATAGCCCCCAAACGACGGTTCAGAGTTGGACCTCTTCCCTGTCCCAAGTTCACCTTCTCAGGGAAGGGACTCTGACTGGCCCAGCATGGCCCAGTAGTCACCACAGCTGGGAGAGGGTCACGTGGTGTGACCTTGGCTCCTGGGAGCCACCTGTGTGACCACGAGGGCAGTGGGGGAGGGGCATTCCCCTCAAACTGGGGCACCCCAACAGCTTCTGCTACATCTTTACTGCTAAAAATAAAATATTACTCTCTGATCGTAAGAATTATACATTGACACTGGAAAAGCAGTTTAATCAAATACTAACAGGCGTAAAAGCAATTTCAAATGCTTATATTTGCCACCCATTTGGTGTCTCTCTCTCTCTCTACCTATTTATATATTTTTATAATGCATGTGGAAATACACACATATAAATACATTTGTTGTACAAAAGTGAGCTCCTGCTTTCCTTATTGTTCAATATTTTGCATTTTTGCTCGTATTATCTATAGAAATGCAGATCTATCTTCAAACTGCATGACATCACCAATATCCAGCTGTTCTGATCTATAAAACAGCAATGCCATGTCGTTTGACCAAACACATCACTGGTTTTCAGTGACTGGCTAGTATTCCATTTTGTGACTATGTTACCTTTTTTTTTTTTTTAACGTCCCCCATCACTGCACATTTGTGGTATTTTCAGTTTGGATCTATTCTGAGCCCCACTACACTGAATTTTTTTTTTTTAATACCATCTTTGTGTATCAGCCCCATTATTCCCAG
Source organism: Neomonachus schauinslandi (assembly GCF_002201575.2). Lineage (NCBI taxonomy): Eukaryota > Metazoa > Chordata > Mammalia > Carnivora > Phocidae > Neomonachus > Neomonachus schauinslandi. The sequence goes on from NC_058412.1 coordinate 132,604,041, forward strand.
ACCTTTCTTTAACCACGTGGCTCTGCTGGGGCCACCAGAAAGCAAGGATCAGCCAGGGCTACAAACTGATTCTAGAATTTGAGTGAGTTCCTGTTCCTGTCAAGGAGAGGTTGGGGATTCTGACCCCTTCACTCCCAGCCGAGAATGAATCGCACCCAGGAGGTGACCCGGCTGGGCACTCCTGCCTGACCCGGACCTCCAGGAAGCTGAGTGTTTAATCCCTGCCCAGGAAGGGGCAGGTCCCCATGTGACAGGGAAAACAGACACTTGCAGCCCATAAGGTTAAGTTCCAAGTCTCTCAGATTGATGGCTCCCTCTCAGGACCCCCCCATGGCTGCACATAAACAGGGGCTCTCTGCCTCTGCCCCTCCACTGCCCCCTCCCTGCCCTGCTTCCCTGAACCCCCAGCACTTGCAATCATTGCAAATGTGATCTGGCCCCCGAGGAGGGCCCTGAAGACCACGCTGCCAGAGGCCAGCTGTCGGGATGGGAGGATATGCTGCCTCCCATCCAGCTGGGCTCCATCATGGCCTGGGAGAGGTTCCCACACAACCCCCTACACACCTTTCACCCTGAGCTGTGGGGATGCTGAGAAGCCCGCAGTGGCAGAGCACCTGCTCTGTGCAAGGTGGGGCTTGCTGCCTCAGATGCAGTCCATCATTCCAGTGGTTTCTGAGCAGGGACCCCTGTTAATTGGAGGACTTTGGGTTCTGAGTGCCTTCAGGGCTTTGGGTGAGAAGAGGCATGACCTGAGCTGGGGAGCTCTGCAGAACTTGGGGAGAAGAATTTGGAGCTGGGGGTCCGGGACGGTCAAGGCAGGAGGGGTGGAGGCCAAGATGGGCAGGGATGGGCGGGAAAGGCGGGCGCTGACCATCAACGTTCAGGACCCGACACCCACTTATCCGAAGCCCAAAGGCAGACACAGGCTGGGCAGTACCTGGGGGGCATCCGGGTCACCCCACATGGGCTCTTATTAGAGACATGAATTTATATCCAAAATGAACAAAATTTACATACTCACAGCAAGCTCGTGTACGCCTCCTAATGATCCTGGACAAGCCCCACCATGAGTCAGGCACAAATGTCATGCCCCAGAAGGAAAGGCGATGCTTTTTCCATAACTCCACCCGTGGCCTCCTGGGGCCCCTCACTCAGCTGGTGCAGGAAATCTGCATCCGCCCTGGATGCGCCTGTCTGAGGCCACACGTGCATCCCCGAGGCCCTTGCGGGCACGCCGTCAGAGCTGGGGGCACACCGGGTCGCCGGCCGTCATCCCTGCAGACTGGTACCCACTGGGATGGATGACATCCGCCCGTCCTGGGTCACAGGCTCTTGAAGGCAGCGTCCGCAGCATCCTTCATCCCGTGCGTCCAGGCGACAGTCTCTCCAAGGCCGCTCTGGCCTCCACTATTTCTGCGCCTCCGCCGGAGAGGCAGGGGAGAAGGCGGCCTCCACCCCCGGAGCTGGGCCTGCTCTTCAGGCAGAGGTGGGCCTGCTGCAGAGGCGCAGAGCCCGGCAGCCGCTTCTCACCTGCTCCATGCACGGCGGCGACTGGCCAGGGTCTGCTGCTGGTGCTAGCTCCCACCCAGAGAGCGCAGCTTAGGCCTCCTCTGGCCTCAAATCCCACCCAGACCCCACTCCAGGCCTCTGATTCTCTGTTTTTAAGTTGGGGGACTTGGAGCTCCTCCAGGAGGCAGAGGGCGGCTCAGCGCCTTCTTAGGTGCTTGGCACCCTCAGGTCCTGCCCTTCCGTGTCCTCACTTCCTGTCGCCTCCAGAGGGAGACCAAGGACACTAGCTCATGCACACGGTATTCTTCATACTTTGAATTCTGTTAGGATGAAAGCTTTAAAGAAATCTTGTTTCGGATAAGGTTTTGCAAATGTTTCCATTCACCGTTGACATTTTAGAAGGCCAATAAGCCAAAGTGGCTAACCCATAGGCAGGTGATAATCACTTTACAAAAAAGAAAAGTCTGAAATACTGCTTTGCACATAGAACCCAGGCACAGTTGTGTTTTCCCACGACAAAATAAAAGGACTTTTGATTAAGCTAGCAGAAACTCCGCACATGTTTTTTAATCCATACTTGAAAAACAGATTCAACCGGCTGACATTCTGTTAAAGTAAGTATTCACAGCTCCATTTGCCTAGTGGGACTCTCGATCCCATGCGAATACCTCAGTTAATGGCTGCCCCATTCTTGCAGTTGCCCAGGCCAAAAACTCAAAGCGATTCCCGACATTCTCCTTCTCTACACCCCATATCCAATTAGCAAATCCTGCCAACTCTTCCTTCAAAATATATCCCACAGAACGAGTTTGCAATTTGGAAATGTCATTTGATGGTAGCCAAGATGAAGCTGGTGGCTCCTCCCAAATGGCTTCTCACCCACCAAGGATTCTCTGTTCCTTTCCCTTATGTATAAGTTGGAATGTCTTTGGTTGTAAGTGACAAGGACCTTGATCCGGCTTAAGGAAAGAGTATTGGCTCATGTGATTAAAAAATGGAAGGGTAAGTCTGGAAGGGATGACTGGATCAGGAGCTTACATAACATCAACAAGATCCATTCTCTCTCTCCCCCTCTCTCTCTCTGTCTTATTGCTCTACTCTCTGCCATGTTGGTTTTCTTCTCAGACTCTTCCCTCATAACAACAAAATGTCTGCCAGCAACTCTAGATCCTACATCCTCTTCAAGATCTCATTTCCAGCAGAACAGCCCCTGGATCACAGGCTCTGCTTGGGCAACACCCACGTCCCATAGCCAATCCCTGTAGGCAAGGAGCATGTGAAGTCTCAGCCATGTGCTCAGCCTTTAGAAGAAGGAGGGGCGGGCAATAAGCTTTGCTCAGATCCTGTGAACTGAGATTGGGGGAGGTTGGGTCTGCAGAAGGAAAGTGAGACACAGTTACCAGAGGGAGGGTACATGGAGGAGGTGGGGTAACCAAACATCAGATGGTCATCACTCCGAGGACACCGCCCACCTGCCTTGGAATAAGAAACAAGAGGCTCCACCATCCCTAGAGGCCCTCTTAGTGAGGAACTGGAAACATTCCTGAGAACTGCTTTTTCAGAGATGCGGAGATTATTCCTATGCCTATCACCTGCCCTGGAATCCTGCTTCCCAGAAAAGGTGACTGTAATTTCAGCCTTTAAAGAATGTCTCGTGATAAGCAGAAGAGGAAAACAGTGACTGTGACAAAGAGCTGAAATGTTTCTCCTCAAGCCATTGTGCATGTCAGTGCAACAGGATAAGAATTCTTTGGCACTCTGCTTCTGAAATGAGAGTCTCCCGAAAATCTCTCAGAAAATTTACCTGAGCACAACAACATCTTCTCCTTTCCAAGGAATGCTGGAATGGGGTGTTCATTTAGGGGAGTCGGTTTTGGTCGTGCGCGTGCGCGCGCGCGTGTGTGTGTGTGTGTGTGCGTTTGGGGTTTCAGGGTGCTGTGAGGCTAAAGGGAGAGGAGAAAGGTGAGATTATGTAAAGACAAGAGGCAGAGCAGACAAATATCCTGCAAATTCAATGTCACAGGGGTTTGTGTGTCTCTTCGAAGGACACAGAGTGGGGGACCCTGCGAGTTCATTGCACCTGGGCTCCAGTCCAGTTATTCTCTGCAAATCAGGGGTTCGATGTGAAGATCAAATGTTGTAGACAATGGAAAATCCTCAGGTCAGTGCCTGACACATAGTATGTGCTCAAGAAATGGTGGTTTGTTTTTGTTTTTTTTTAATCATCCTTGTGGTGAGAGTTAGATTTATGAATATGAAAATGTTTCTGCCCCGGCTGCACCTTGACCTCCCCAAATTATTTCAAAATGATATATTTGTCAGATATTTGGGAATGAGAAAGAGAACAATGGGACAAGAAACAGGATCAGAAAGGTGGGACAAGAGTGGCCACAACCCACCTAGAAAAGCCATCTACGTGAGGAAGAGCCACAAAACGGGGCTGCGGGGAGAGGGATGGGTTTGGCAGGTTTACAGGTGGATAAGGGGAGGCTTGGATCGGCTGAGTGGTGCTGGGGGAGGGGGGAAGAGCATTTGAGAAGTGAGGTCATGAGCTGTGAATTGGATACTTGTCCATGTTGTTTTAGAGATGCCCATGGACGTCAGAAGGTCTTTTTAATAACTTCTGGTCCCTGGGCTGTGCTTCTCTGTATGAGGGTCCATGCCCAGACTGGGCCGTGGGGGGCCCAGCAGCTGTTAGGGCTACATTGCTGATTCCTTTTTAGGGTACAAGGAGAAGAGGTGCCTTCAGATTACCTCAGATGCTGGGGATCTGTTTTCAGGATACTCAGGGAAGTAAGAAATTCAGAGAAGAATCCTAAAAGCCAGTCATCACAGAGTAAGAAGCTTCCTTGGGATTCCAGATAACTCTAGGGTCCCAGTTACGTAGTTTCCCACACAAAAATGGGCTTGTCATGACCCTACTTTAAGGGGTCACCATTGTGAGTCAGCTACAGACCTTCTCTTTTGAATGCTCCTTTTTTGAGCTCCCTGAGAGAGATGAGCTGATTCTATGGCCATCACCAACAGCACCGCCTGCCCCCGGTGCACACAGCTGTCCTGGCCAGGCCGCGCATAGCTTCTTTAGAGATCATCCTTCAGGCCTATAGTAGGTGCCATGATGTGTCTGGGATATGCTCTTTGGGCTGTTGGGGGTATCAGGGGCTGATCATTCTTAGCTGAGTCCCTCTCTAGGAATTGCTTTCAGCCTCTAACAGTTACAACCCCCACGGTCAGGCCCCCTCTTGGGTGTCTGGTGTCCGGTGACCAGGTGGAGAGAAGGTAGAAAGGCCCAGGCCCATCGCCCTGCTCCTGAGCCCTCTGCAGGGCATCTCCACCCAGAGCTCCCCTTGGGGTCAATGAGGCCTTCTTTGTGACCATACGGCAGCCCAGTCCACCTTCTCCTCCCTCACACACGTTCGTCTCCAAACACAGCCCGTGAACCTCCTGAGAGGTTCTGAGACACTAATTTTGTCTCAGGGTCTGCTTCCTCAGGAACCCAACCTGTAAGGATCCCTACTCCAGTTTAGGGAGAGTGGATTGGGGTTGCCAGAGTTAGCAAAGAAAAGTTCAGGATTCCCAGTTAAATGTGGATTTCAGATCAACAGTGAATAACGTGGGGCGCCTGGGTGGCTCAGATGGTTAAGCGTCTGCCTTTGGCTCAGGTCGTGATCCCAGAGTCCTGGGATCGAGTCCCGCATCGGGCTCCCTGTTCAGCGGGGAGCCTACTTCCCCCTCTACCTCTGCCTCTCTCTCTCTCTCTGACTTTCATGAATAAATAAATAAAACATTAAAAAAAAATCAGTGAATAACGTATTGGCATAAATATGTCCCCTGAGATATCTGGGACACATTCATACTTTATCATTATTTATTGTTGATCTGAAGGTCAAATATTCTGTATTTTATCTGGCAACCTTAGTGGGACTGTGGAGTAGTGAATACGGGGTCTAGGTCTGTCCGAGTGGGCCAGGCGCCATGGCACACATTCAGAGCATCACAGACTCATATTCTGCATGCAAGTCAGCTTAGGTTTCTTTTGTGAGAAATATAATACCTCAAATGTAACCCTATTTTTGCTTAACGAATAATACAAGTAATAACCATCACATGTTGAGGGCTGTCTGTCCGAGACCATGTATTAAGCATTTTAAAGCTGTTAAACCCTCTCGGAACACATCTAAACTTCAAGACAAACTTTTGAAGTGAATGTATCACTTGGATCAAGTCCAAAATGAGTGACAGAAAAACCCAAACTATGAGTAGTTTAGGTAAAATTTAAAAATTCCAAGGTAAGCAGTGCAAGAACTGGGACTGGTGGACTCCCACCCTTTCCCTCTTGGTCTACTCTGTGTGTGGCCTCCATTCCCAAGGTCATCCTTCATAGGCCAATATGGCTGCTGGAGATCCAGCCATCACATAAAATTCTAGCCAGCGAGAAGGAAGAAGCAATAAAGAAGGGCACATGCCCTCCTTACCAACACTCTTTATGCATAAGCATATTGGCTTATGCCCCCTTTAACAGAACTCAGTCACAGGACTTTGGTGTAAAAAAAAAAAAAAAAAAAAGCTGCAAAATAGCACTTCTATTTGAGCTGGCTACATGTCCAGGTAAGAATCAGGGTTTTTCTTGCTTAGGGAGAAAGGAGGAAGCAAAGTGAGAGATAATTAGCAGATTTTGCCACAAATAAATGTTATTATTATTCTCATATTTGGATGAAATTGAAGCTCAGGAAGATAAAATAACTTACCCAACGTCGCGCAACTGACAGCCTGCCCCCAGAGCCTGCGTCTGTAATAACCATTATCATATAATTCAATTTAAGGAGACTTCATACATGCCAATGATGCAAGCAGGATCTGAGCATTGGCAAACCCTGTTTTTAAAAATATAACATTTGAACAAATCATGGACATTCAAATATCAGTACTTTGCAAAACATTCTAGTGATTGTGGCAAACGCACAAAACCCAAGGCAAAAATGACATACACACTGAGAAACACAAGAGGGAAGACTGTCGTCACGCAGCTCAGCAGACCTATCGTGTCCCAGAGGTCGGTGTAATGAGGGTGATCGAAAGGAAATAGCAAACGTGGTGAGGTGGCCGTGGTCTGGGCAGGGGGTGCTTGAAATCAGCACAAATACAGGTTTGAGCCCTTGAGCAGGAGTGAACATTGAGTGGACTCTGTGGGTTTAAGAAATACAATTCAACAACACCCTGCAATGTCTTTGAACTCTTGGGTCTCAGGGAAATGGCCTTGGGAATGAAAAACGTCTCCAAGAGAAATATTGTTTGTATTGTACGGTTGTAAAATGACTAGCCCTCCCCCATCCCGAAGCAGAGGAAGGGAAATTTGAACCGTGTAATTTAGAAGCGGGGCTACACGTGGGAGGGCCTGACTCCCAGGGGAAAGCTGCCTGGGGCCTCCTCAGGCAGGTCTCGAGGCCGAGCAGCTCTAACTGTTAGGAGAAATGTTCTCCAACTCCACAACCCGCTGGGATTTGGTTGCTCACAAAAATCACGATTTCATAGAATGAAAAAAATGAAACAGAGCTTCGAGACCATCCTGGCTTCTGAATTCAGTGGGGTCTCATCTTGCTCATTTCTGAGCAAGTGCTACGTTCAAGCTGAATTGAATGAGATGGTTGCTCTGCTGTGATCGATTGGTTATGTCTGCTGTGGGCACAGAATGGTACAGGAGGGGCCCACATGCCCTATGTTTCCTGACCCTGAACTTGGCAAAGTCTTCCATTTTACAGAGGATGTAAATGAGGCTCTCTGAGGGAAAACAAGTTGCTCTGAGCCTTTTGGTAGCTGAGTGGGAATGAGAGGTATCTTCTCCTGAATTCTAGTCCTGTCTTCCTTTTACCATTAGCAACTGAGGCTAGCGACCGGAACCTTCTCCAGAGCAATTCCAAATGGGCATCCACACTCCACTCAAAGAGAAATCTCTGTCCTTCCAAGACAACCCATTTCACTTTTCCTTGATTTACAGTCAGGTCTGAGCAGGGCACCACTAGAAGATAAAGATTTCTGATTTTGGTAATCCCCTGGGCAATAGTAAGAGTAATCCTGTGTGCTGCTGGAAAAATAATCCCAAATCACAGTGGCTAAAACAGCATGATAGACTGAAGTAAGGGCCCCTCAAAGGTGACCATGTCCTAGTTCCCAGAAGCTGTGAATGTGACATTTTACATGGCAAAAAGGATTCTGTAGATGTGATTAAATTAAAAATCTTGAGATGGGGAGATTACCCTAGATGATCTGGGTGGGCCCAAGGGTCCTCATCAGAGGGAGGCATGAGGGTCAGAGTCAAAGAAGTGACAGTGAGAGAAGAGAGACATTTGGAGATGCTGTGTTTCTAGCTTTGCTGATGGAGGAAGGAGCCAAGGCATGAGGGCGCCTTTAGAAGCTGTAAAAGAAAAGGAAGTAGAGGCTCTCCTCTAGAGCCTCCGAAAGGAAGGCATACCAACCAACACCTTGATTTTAGGATTTTTGATCTCTAGAGTGGGAGGTCATATATAATAACTATATATATAATAAACTTTTGTTGTTTGAAGCCATTGTGTTTGGGGTAACTTGTTACAACAGCCATTGGGAACGAATGCACACAGTTAAAGTGTACTTCTGGCTCATCTCTGAACATATGAAGGGAGCAGTCTTTCCAGGTGGCTCTCCTCCAAATCATGATCAGGCCTCCAGGACCCTCTCATCGTGAGGCTCCGTGGCCTCCGGGGCCAATGTGCCAAGAGAGAGGATGAGGGCAGATGTCCTGCCTGACGTTCCAGGTGCCAGGCATGGACTTGCCCTCCACTTGCATCAGGCAAACCAGCCACACTTGAGCACTGAGCAGCCCATGTGTCCTGGGGGCCTGAGAGGACCATCAAAAGGGTTTGATGAGTATGTGGTCCTATCTCTGCGCTCACCCATCCCCTTCCCCCTCCTTATAAGCCGCCCCTCCCCTAATTTTTAGGTCTTAAGAGTCATGCAAATCTGGCTCTGGTTCCAGCTTGCCACTCAATCACTGTGAGCAACTCAGTGGGCCTCTCTGACCCACTGTGTCCTCATCCATAAAATGGCGGTTTTCGGGGTGGGGGGTGGGCATGATTATTATTGCAATTGCAAATATATTATATAATTATTAGAGACATATTAGTATACAGGTCTAAATGTTAAATTTGATGATGGAGTACAAAATAAAAACGTTTGCCAGAGGTTCTCATCCTCAGAATTACACGCAGAATTTTAAACCTACAGACGCTGGGCACCTCCAGGGGCGGAGGGTCCTCCACGTGTGGAGATTCTGCAGCTGGATTATTACTGCTCAGTTCAAAAGAAGTGTCAGGAACTTAATACCCACTCTCAAGAAAGGACTCGATATCCGTCATGGAAGACACCGCCTTACCATTCCCAGGAGCCCTGCACTGTAAATCTGAGCTAGAGCCCTGAAAACATCACGCTCAGTGAAAGAAGCCAGACGCACAAGGCCACATAGTGGAGGATTCCATTTCTATGAAATGTCCCGAATACGTAAGCCTCAGAGACAGAAAGTCTTCTAGAGGGTTCTGTCCACTCTTTCTCTGGAGCTAAGGGAAGCCAGCTCCTCTGAGCTGGGCAAGGGGGCGGAAGGAGGGAAGGTGGCAGGAGGGAGGATTTTGTGCGGGCGGTGACAGAGCACACACGGGGTGTGCATTCACAGCGAGATGTGGGCGCTACCCCCCAACCCCATGGCGAAGGACTCGTCATTACACTGCCAAAAGCCGGGCTCCGTGCTACCCTGTGACCTCGAAGATGTTTCTATTCCTTCAAACACTCTGTTTTGATCACCCCCCCAGAGCTGCCTCTATTCCGAGGCCTGAAGATAAACTGTTATTTTTATGGGGTCAGTTTTACTCCCACCAGAAAAGAAAACAAACGCATGACATTTTGCTTCGGGAACTCTGTGCATTGCTCAAGAGCTACGCCCCCCTTTTGCCTAGAGATGATGCTCCTTCTCTGTAGGGATCTGCCGGCCACTTTGTACCCGAGCAAAGGCTTCCTCTCACCACCGGCTCGAGCCGCCCTGCTCCCCCGCGCACTGTTCCTTGTCTGGGTGTCACTCACAGGAATGGAAAGCAGCAAGCCAGCATCTGGGTGCATCCCCCCGGGACCCACGTGCAGGGAAAGGATAGAACGTCGCTTTTTGAGCTGACGAGAAACTTCCAGAAATCTAGAAGATACCGCTCTCGAAACAGTGATGATTGCACATCTCTTTATACGAGAGAGAAAACCAAGACGGCCGAACGTCGAATGCCGGTTTCACATCCTCTGTGAGCACACGGGCCGCAGCCTAGACAATGGATGCTGAGAAAGTGTATTCATGAACCCAGAAGGACATTTGTTTTATGTCCAAACGGAGGTGCTGAGGGATTTATGAAGAAGACTCTAGCAAATGCTGCCAGGGCCCCACGCATTTCCCCAGGCATGTGACATGCCCCGCACGCCCCCGGCCCCGCCCCAGCTTCCAAGGCTAGCACCCGCATGCACTCCCGGAATCACCCTCAGGCAAGGACTGATGCGGGAGCAGGTGGGTAAGTGTTGGGCTTCCTCACAGGTAACTCTAAGGCTTGTCAGACACTGTCTCCCAGAGATCCCAGCAGGAACCTGCTCACTTCCGCCCAGGACACGGGAAGGAGAAATGCCATTCCTTTTAGTTTCCAATTGCTCCCCAAACAAACTACCACCAAATTAATGGCTAAAACAGCAATCATTTATTACTGGCAAGCTGTTGCCCCTTCCGCAGGTCAGAAGTCCTCCGCGTAGGGACTCACAAGGCCGAAATCCAGGTATTGGCAGGACCGTGCTCTGTGCTCGGGGCTCCAGGGAAGAATGTGCTTCCAGGCTCATCTGGGTTGCTGGCCAATTCAGTTCATTGTGGCAGGAGGGCTGAGGTCTCCCTACATTTCCTGCTGGCTGACAGTCGGGGACAGGTCTGTGCTCCTCGACGCTGCCCATGTTCCTTCTCGTGCTTTCCATGTAGCCCTTCTAGCAACAGCGGATAGAGCCCCTCCTGCTTCAGATCGCTGTTTTCTCATCTGCCACATCTCTGACTCCAGCCGGAGAAAGTTCTCTGCTTTTAGGGGCTCATGGGATTAAAGTGAGCCTACCTGGAAAACCCAGGTAGATGCCCCTCTCTTAACACCTGTAACCTTAATGGGGTCTGCAAAGTCCAGTTGGCCAGGTAACATACCAGACTCACAGGCTCCAGGATTAGAATAGGGGCCTGATCTCTGGGAGGCCCTCAGCCCTTGACAGTGCTGTATTACACAGCAATCCTCCGTCTCCCGTCTCGACTCAAAAGGTTCTCCACTCAGAGCCTCTGTGCTGAGACCAGGAGGCAGAGGAGTCAGGCCTGCAAGGCCTTGAGAGCCAAGATTTGCCTCCCTGACAAGAGCCAGGGGTGGGAGAAGAGCCTGCCTTATTCTCCTGCTTGGAGAGGGAGGAAGCACCGAGCACGGGATGGCCGGCAGGTAGGAGCCCAGGAGGCCGCCGCTGACATGAAGGCCTCAAACCAACCCTGGAACCATCTGTCTCCAGATGACTGGCGGGATTACTAAATCCACCACTGAAGCTATGTTCAGATGAGTGTTCTGCTTTTTTGTGGACGAAAGCCCTTCTAAGGGACTGCATGGGCATTGTGATCACTGCTGACGGGTTATCGTTCAGCACTCATGCCCTCTCCTTCCTGCCAAGGGCAGACTCTCCCTCCCCATCCTGTTCCCTGTGGACTTGGCGTGGCTGTGGCTTTCTCTGACTGGCGGGCCTTAGTGGACGTGGCACCAGCAGTGGCATGTCTGGCCTGGCTCCCGTGCCCAGTGATCCGTCAGAAGAATATGCCCAGGATCACCTGCTGCCCCTTCAGCCTGGGCCTCAGAGCGGACACACCTGGGGCTGTGAGCCCAACCCTCATCCTATAACCCAGCCCAGCAGACCCTCGGCCTGAAGCACAGACCCCAGCAGAGCCAAGTCTACATCAGCCAGACCACGATCAGCCGCTCCTGCGGTGCAAGCCACCGAGCTTCGGGACAGTGTGCCGTGTGGCTTTGCCGTGTTGATCGTGACGAGCACAGTAATGAACGTGCCAGAGGTCCGACCCTTCCCTTTCCCCGGGACTCCCCAAACGAGGTAGAGGTGGTGGATAGAACTTCCTATTACTCTGGGGATCCAAGAGTGCAGAAAACCCATGCTGGCCATTCGTAGAAGAGGGTCCAGGGAACTGGTCGACTCCCAGCATTTTCCCAAGACACACAAAGGGGCAGCTGTAGAAGAAATGTCTGTTGGGTGTGCTTGGGAGCCTCACAGAGTTTCTGCAGCTCAGGGCTCCATGGTACCCAAGGAGAGCTCCCTGTGGGTCCTTGGGCTGCTCTGCCAGGTGTGGCCCCGGGACCCAGACCCCTTGGAGAGGCTTTGCTCCCAAGACGTCGAGGGCACTGGTGTGACTGGTGAGCACTGAGGGGAAGAAGGAGGACTGGGCAGGTGCCCGGAACACCTGGGGACAGCCTGGACCAGATACCCCAGGCACGTCCGAGGCTGCTTGATCTCCCCAAGCAGCACTCCAGAGAAAGGAGGAGCCCAATTCCCTAAAGTTAGGTTTCTGCCACCTGGCACAGGGGGTTTGGAAGAGACATTAACTTCGGTTGGAGCGACAGCCCTTGCTTACCAGACACAGAAGACCGAAGTTCACAGTCACTACAGACAGAGACCTGATTTAGTCCCTGGGCAAGGTGGCCAGCTTGCTTCAATTTTGTGTCTCCGTTCCCATTGGGCTAGACCAGGGTTGGCAAACTAGGGCCTGTGGACCAAATCCAACCTACTACCTGTTTATGTAAATAAAGTTTTATCGGAACAGCCTTGCCCGTTTGTTTACATACCGTCCAGGGCTACAAAGGCAGGATTGAGTAGATGCAAAGCTGAAAATGTTTATTATCTGCCCTTTGCAGAAAAGGGTTGTTAAGCCCTGCATCAAAACATCCCTGTCTTTCTTACCAGCTCCAAATTCGAAATCCCGGTCTACTGAACTCAGCTACCATTACAGTAAACTCAGCAGAGGCTTGGGAATGATGCACAGCATTAACAGGAATAAAACTGGCTTTATAAAAGGAAACCAAACCCTTCAGTGGGCCAGGGAGCTATTTCCCACATACCACAAAATTCTTCAGACTTCCCCCTCCAATTAGCCAACAGGATGTGTCAGGGGCCTGCCTGGATCACACCACGCTTGTACCCACTCCTGTCCAAGAAAAATGACTTTTCCTCTTACTGTTCGCACCCCAGCCCCTCCCCAGCGCTCCTCACGGTCCTTCCTCACCCCAGTGTTCTGAGGGAGAGGCCGAAATGAGAAGTCCCAGGGTTTGAGCTGCTCTGGCCTGACTCCACCCAGCCCCGTGGATGCCAGCAGAAATGTGAGGTTTGTCTCTATTCATCACAGGCAGAATCTGCAACTTGAGCCCCCGTGCACCAGAAATGAATGGAAAAAGTGCAACCTGACCACAAAAGTATTATTTTATAAATAAGGCCCTTCAGTAGTGGCTAATTGGATACACATTTTGTAAGATTTGGGGAACATTAAAACTATCATACTTGCATTGACTGGCTGGGTTCGTATTACAGCAGTGACCATTTTCCACGCAATGTCAGGTCCCAGGTTGCAAATTCTAGCTCAGAGACGTTATTTTTCCCTTAAGGATGTCACTTCTCCACCCCCACCCTTCCAAAAAAAAAAAAAAAAGGCAAGCAGACTGACTTAGTGTATATTTAACAGCTCCATAAATCACTCAACATGCTTGAATCTCATCAAAATTCTGCCAGAAATGATTTCCCTGCAGCAGATGGCCTGTTTGGGAAACTAATTTGGCATAATTTTATTTCCACCAAATTTCGATGAGCTCCTACTGTGGGTCAGCCTACACCTAGCCTGGAAGGAACCCAGGGGAGCTGTGTCCAATTCATGGCTCTGTATCCCAGAGGAAGCAAACCCAGCACGCGCCTGAGGTAGAAGCTATTTAAGGAGACAGGCACCAAGCTACGAAGATCATGAGATGCAGGTCACACTCCCATTTATTCTGAGCCCATTGAAAATTCACACACTTCTCATGGGGACAGAAGATCAAATCCAAGCCAGGCATTGAGTGCCGTCTGCCCTGTGCGAATTAGTGCTCTGTGGGTAGCACGGGGACAGTGAAGGGACTCGGGTTCACCTACAGGGCATGGACTGGAAGGAGGGGTGGCATGCTGGGGAGGCCAGAAATGGCACCCGAATTGTCTCATTGATTCCTCAGAATGACTCCACAAGGTAGGCACAGTTATGATATCCAGTTCACAGATGAGAAGACCAAGTCTCTTGGGTTTTTCAACGTTTCCATCACAATGCTCCTGATAGTGCAGGAAAAGGAATACAGAAGCTGGGGATCTGGAGGGGCTTCCCAAATCCACCTACTGCAAAAGTGGCATTTCTTTGAGTTTTGGGGGGTTTTTTTGTTTGATTTGATTTGATTTTTACATTCTGCTCTGTAATATAGTTTAATATAAAAATGGTTTTAGTTGTCTATCAGTGAAATCCCACAAACTTTCTTTCAAAGGAACTTCTAAAGCAATTAACTTTCCCAGAGGACATTCCTCGTTTCTTCTGAGTTTTTCTGACTCCTTCACCCACTGACTGTACCTGGAGGCTAAACATGTTCCAGTTTAAGAAGCTTGGCTGGAGAACAGGGCTTGTAAACCAGTGGCCTTTGGACCCTTTGGTTTTGTTTGGCTTATGTAGTATTTTTAGGGTTTCGTCAAAATAAATAAATAATCCAGATTTCCAGGTTCTCTTGATAAATGGTCCTCAAACAGCCATTGTATAGCCCTGAGTAGTGGCAGCCCCTTCTGGCTGGGCATGGGTTCCGCAGTGTGCCTCAGTCCCCACCACTCCCTAGTGTCTTATACCTAGACTATGTCACTGGTTTATATGCTCATTTGGATCCTGGAGGCACCGAGGATGCGTTTTTGTCTTGGAATGACTGGTATTTGGGGTACAAAGTGCTGACCCTCCCTGGGGAGGCAGAGAGGGCCACAACAGGAAGAGAGCAAAGTCCATTCACGAAGAGCCTTGCAGGGGCATGTCAACATAGATGGAGGAGGAAAAAAGCCCAAATGATGCTCAATGAAGCCTTTTTATTTTCCACTCAACCTCTGATGCTGCTTGAAGTGATGGATTAGAGAAGCTCATTTCCTTTGGTTGCAAAAAAAAAAAAAAAAAGACAGAAGAAAGAAAGAAAACCAGAATGCAAAAGAAAAAGGCAGTGTTTAATAAAACACGGAGGAATGACGCAACGGTGCTCGGAACCCTCGGGGTGGAGCTGTTAATTGCTTCCTTCCCCGGGATGCTGGTTAGCCCTTCTCTGGTGGACTTGGATGTGTTTGTCAAAGAAAGTATCAACCCCCCATAACTCTCCGAAATGATACAATACATCACTTGAAAGTAAGCTAGGATCAACACTTTGTTAACTGTTTGATCTCACAAGTCAGAATTAATGATAGGTATTTTGCACAAAGAGAAAAAAATGAATGTTAAAAGCCTATTTATGTTAACTAAAGACATCCCTGCAGCATCGGGGTTGAGTTGGAGGCGATTTCCTGCAGCACAGCTGTTCCACGTTTGTTAGTCTGCGGGTGGGTGGCAGCAACCGTAATGAGAGCCAGATTGAGGGTGCAGGAGCTGAAATCAAGGGGGGACAGGGATCTTCAAATAGTTAAGTCCCAGTGACCACCTGGAAAAAGGGGGACCCGCATTAGAATTCAGAGCAAACACTTTCAGAACTTTGGGTAGAGTAGGGGATCAGTTTCTTTACCTGAAAAATTGACTTCATTCATTCATTCTGAAAATATCTAAAGAGCCTGGGCTGTGCATGGGGATCCAGTGGGGGGCAGACCAGGTCCCTATCCTCGTAGACCTTACATTAACCAATAAGGAAACAGATTACCAAATTAGAAAACTCCCAAGTCATGATGAACAGAGGAAGATGTGCCCAAAACGGATGAAGATGACTGGTCAGGGAAGGTCTCTCTGAAGAGGTGACACTGGGGTTGAGTCCTGAATGAAGTAAAGATGGGGGGAGCTAGGCAAACACTCTAGAACAGGATGTTCCAGCAGAGGCCGAAGTCCATGCAAAGGCCAGGAGGCAAGAATGGGCATCGGGGTGTTCAAGCTACTGCCAAGTGGCTCATGTGCTGGAACTAAGGGAGGGAGGAGGGGGATAGAGAAACAGGGACAACAGTGTGAGGCTCCAGAGGCAGAGTCTAGCTGCTGTTCTGAGGGTGAAGGTCCCATTGGAAGAGTTTGGACAGAAGACTAATGAGATCCGATTTTCATTTAAAAAATCTCTGGGGCTCTGGGTAGAGAATGGGTTGCCGGGACTGGGGTGTGGGGACGATGCAATCAGGGGGACCTGGTACAGGTAGGGGCATTGTCCAGGCCGGGAGGAGGACTGCATGAGCTGGGGCAGGCAGCCCAGGACCAGCACACGCAGAGCCAGGCTGGAACAAGGGGGAGGCATGCGAGGTACCCACATCTCCAGTGCCAGGTTTAAGACGGCGGAGAGCGACTGCCAAAAATCTGAGGAGTCAAGATGAATAAAGACATACTCGGTATTATTGATTTTTGTTTCTGCCTTAGGTTCTGGGATGGGTCGGCACAGCCCTGTGACTGATCTTGTCTTTATTTAAAGTTTTGATATTTTGTTCGTCGTGGGTTTTTTTTTACATTACTTTTGATTTTATTTTTTAAACACTGCATCAAAACATTGTTTATCTGGATGACTGCAGTTGTGGTGCCCCCTCAGCCCTAACTGCACCCCTGCACTAAGCAGTCAACAAATGTGAGCAATCGCCGTCCTTGCTGTGGTTACTTGCTTATAAGCAAGTATGCAAAATCTCACTTGGCTACCGGGAGAGGCAGATGCACAGTGGCTTCTGGAAGCTTCCATGCTCCTCAGCCCCTTCAAGTTTATGACTGAGGTGGAAACGAGCAAAGCCTTTAGAACCATGTTGGTCAGGAGTCCCTGGGCTGCGAGCAGCGGAATGCACTCTCCCGGAGCTCAGGTGGAGGGGAGATCCGTGGGAGCGAAACTGTCAGGCAGGTGGACCTGTGCTGGCCGCACATGAATCCTCACCTGGGGAGCTTCTCAGTTATTCAGGTGCTCGGGCCACACCCCAGACCTATCAGTGAGAACCCCGGGGCCCTAGTAATTCCAACTTCCAATCAGGTCGAGAAGGTGAGTCTGAGCCCTGAGGCCTTCATGGGGGGGTCTGTGGACCTCCACTCTTCTACTTCCATTCAGGAAAGATTCAAGGGGAGTCTTGGGGGTATGAGGGCCTGCCCAGGCTTGGTGGGGGGAGATAGAGCTAGGAGGAGGGACAGACGCATCACGGGGACCTTTGGGGAGGCTTTCAGCTCTAACTTCCCGGCTCTGGGTCGCTCAGTTCAAACTGCAGAGAGCGAGCCTCTGATTGGACCAGTGGGGGGGGTCACATGTTGCCCGTGAGCCAATCAGCTGTGGCTACCCAGCTGGCTCTGCGGCACAAACATGGCTGCCACGGGGGGATTATTGTATTGGGTGGGAGTTCTCTGAAAAGAGAGATGTGGTTTGGGGAAGGGGGGCTGCTCCGAATGTCTGTTTTTACAGCAGCATTCCCTGCTTTCCGGGGAGCTAGAGATTAGGATTTAGGAAAGGCTGGGGAAGTTTAGAAAAAGCCATATCTGAGAGGTGAAGGGGGAAGCTGAAGCATCTCTGAGCCGCAACATCCCCCAAGGAGTCGCCTTCTTGGATGAGTGAGCCTGCTTCTCCTGTGCTCCTTCCTCCCAGGGACTACGAGGGCCTTGCTCGGAGCACCTGTAATCTCCTGGACTCAGCCGATTTGCAGGGCCTTTCTGGAGAGCCTCGGGGAGCTTGAGAGGGCTTCCCAGCCGGTCTGTCCACCCAACAGCCCTCAGGTGCTGAGCCGCAGCGGGACGAGACAGAGGGAGGGCAATGAGAAATCTGCATCACAGGTCATACCTATGGTGATGAAGAGCCAGGACCAAAATGCTGGATTTTTTTAAACTCTTGGTTCAAAAGTCTTGTCACCACCACCAAACTGAGAAGTCATCTGTCACCCTAAAATGTGATTTTTACGAACTCACCCCAATATAGTGTTTCTCAACACTTCTCTAGAAGCAGAGGGAAAAAAAGAAAAACCCAATAAAGTGTGATGACTGTCACTTTGTTCCCATTTTTCCTTCTATAGCAGTGTTTCTCAACCAGGGGTGATTTGGCTCCCAGGGAACATTTGGCAATGTCCAAAGACATCTGTGGTTGTCGCAAATGAGGATGGGGTGAGATGAGCAAGCTGTGGATAGAGGCCCGGGAGGCTGCATAACATCCTACCACGCACAGGACAGACCTCACAACAAAGGACTCAGCCCCAAATGTCAATCGTGCCAAGATTAAGAAGCCCTGATGCCCCATCTCTCTTCACAAAATCAAATCTCAGAGGGAAGGATTAGAAATCTGCCTCTCTGTTCCATTCCTGAAGTTTGCCCAGAAATTAACTTTTTTTTTGGCTAAAAAATAGAGAAAAATATGATATGAATGGCAATCATATAATCCTGTCTTTAATAAGAGCTAATGGTTACAGAGCCTTCATGTTGTGCCAGACACTGGCCCCGAGACGCTGCAGGTGAGCTTCACACCCACCTGCTCAGGGAGGTGCAGAGGAGGCGTCTGAAGGAGGCCCCACAGCCCCTGCCTGGGAGGCAGGATCCGACCCCCGGCAGTCGGCGCTCTCCACTCCACTGTTACCCAAACAGCACGTAGCCTAAATTGTAAGATTATATATTTTCTATGGGACACACTTTAGTGATTTTCATTATTGAACGGGGAAAAATGCCCCACAAAAGCTTTTATTTTTCCTGAGTTGGTCTTCATGAAGAAAGAGGACACACCACTGTTCCAGATTATTCCCTTTATTGCAGTTACTTCCCCTGCAATTTCCCCGTTTGGCCTCAATTTCCTTTTAGTCCTCAAGTGCCACGTAAACGAGATCGGAGGGGTTCGCAGAGAGGGCTTCTATTCCAGGACACATTGTCAGCCTCTCTGAATGAGATTCTCAGGTTTGATGGCGTGAAGAAAAGAGATCTAGAACCATGCAAGTCAAGCATTTTCCTCCAGGGAACTGAATTCAGGGAGTCCTTATTATAGGCCGGGTACTGTGCAAACACTTCACAGGTGTGTCTTCATGTCAGATCCAGCTCTTTGGGGGTGCATATTGTTTGTTTTGGGGTTTTATTGAGGTGAAATTCATATAACAAAATCCAGCACTTTCACCATTATGAACTGTGCGATTTGGTGGCTTTTCATGCGTTCATGATTTTGTAAATCAGCACTATCTCATTCCAGAACATTCTCATCACTCCCCAAAAAAGAAGCCTCATGCCCACTAAGCAGTTGCTCCCCATTTTCCCTCCCCCAGCCCCTGGCAACAGTGAATCCACTTATTATCTCTAGGGACTTGCCAGTTTTGGACATTTCCTATCAATGGAATCATATAATCTGTGGCCTTTGGTGTCTGGCTTCTTTCACTTAGCGTCATGTTTTCAAGGTTTATCCATGTTGTAGCAGGTGTCAATCCTTCCCACATTTTTGTGGCTGAATAATATTCCACTGCACGGATAGAACACAGTTTGCTTATCCATTCGTCTGTCGATGGGTGTTTCCGTTGTTTTCACTGTTTCGTTATTGTGGATAATGCTGCTATAAACCTTCATGTATAAGTTCTTGTTTGAACACTTGCTTTCAGTTCTCCTGGATATATTGTCTAGGAGCAGAATTTCTGGGTCATCGGTAACTCTGTGTTAGATACAGCGGCCAGCCCGCTCTAGAGAGGAGCAATCTGAGTCATGGTGTACACTTGCCCGATGTCTCAGTAGTAAGCGTTAGGGCTGGGATTTGAACATAGGCCACAGGGCCATTACCTCTGGCCCCTGCCTGTCACAAATGAGGCTTGGGAGAAACTACAGATGAATCACATGACACAAATCCTTATTTGTTTCTTTTAACTTTTATATTTTTCAGTGTAATTTTATTTCATTGTAAAAGTCGTGTGTGCTCATTGCAGCATTCCAAATGATTTTTAAAAGCAAGTATATTAAAAAAATACATACTTGATGGTCCGCAGGCTTTAAGCAGCTCTCACATTTGAGCTTCTTTCTATCATCCGTAAATGCTGTATGATGCAATATGCCGACAGAGTGACACTCAGGTTTCATCGTTTTATTTATTTTTATTTTTTAAAGATTTTATTTATTTATTAGAGAGAAAGGGGGGAGGGAGCATAAGCAGGGGGAGTGGCAGGCAGAGGGAGAGGGAGAGGCATGCTCTCCCTTGAGCAGGGAGCCTGATGTGGGGCTCAATCCCAGGACCCTGGCATGAGGAGCTGAGCTGAAGGCAGATGCTTAACCAACGAGCCACCCAGGCGCCCCCAGGTTTAATCATTTTAACCTCTGGGAAGGAGGGACTGATCCTCAGCGGCCAAGGGCTATCCCATTCCCATAGACATGAGTGGTGGGGACCGTCAGGGTCTGAGCCGAGCCACCCGGGGAAGCTCTGTGCCCTCTGCAGCCACTGAGGCCCCGCCAACAGCACTGGCGAGCCTCTGTGGGAGCACCAGCGTCTATGCTAGGGCAATACCATCCCACCCTCCATTTCATTTTGGGGAAGATGGCTCTTTCCCTCCCATTTTCCAGATGAGGAGACAGAACCTCAGACATGTGCGAGTCCAATCCAGCTCTTCCTGACCTGGAAGGCAGAGAGGCGTATTTAGTATATACTCTCTGCCTTTAGATGCATTAGCGTATTTGATTCACACCCATCCCAAGAGCAGATACTTTCATTACCCCCATTTTGTAGACAGGGAAACTGAGGCTCAGAGAAAAGGAGTGATTTAACTGAGATCATTTGGTTAAAGATAGAGCCGGGCTTGAACTCTGATGCCAGATCTGAGTCTCTTTTTATTATAAGAAAGAGTTTTCTCGCAATTCAGGTGTTTATGAAATGCCTCTTTGGCATTCCGTCTCAGTGTTAAAAGCTTCTAGGTTTCCACCTTGATTGGCTGGGTGGCCTTTGGTGTCACACAGATGGGGCTTGGTTTCAAACGCTGGCTCTGGGCAAGTTGCTTAATGAGAAGTCAAACGAAAGAAATTAAGGTGTATATATTCCATGGAGAAATGATAAAGAAATAACCAACTTGTCCAAAGAGCTTATTGTGTGCCAAAAAATGGGCAAAGCCCTTTCTGTGTATCAATTAATTCTCACAATGACCCTTTGACCTAGGTTCTGTAATTATTCCTATTTCGTAGATGTGGAAGCTGAGGCACAGACAGGTTAAGTGACTTGCCTGAGGTCCCCCAGCTCCCACCTGCCAAGGCTAGAATTTGCAATCTAAGCAGCTTGGCTCCAGAGCCTGTGTTCTCAGCCACCATGGCTTAAAATCATGCTGGGAAGCTACATCCACCAGCACAGAAAACTCCATGAGTTCAGCTTAAAAAGTAGGTCACAAATCAGTACGGATGGGCCTGTTTATTTTAAATTTATATGTAACGCTATGTTTTCTGGGTGCTGACTATATGCTGGGTGCTGAGGCCAGCCCTTGGACTGTATTGTTTAGCTTAATCTCCAAGCAGCCCTTCGAGGAGGGCACTCCTCTGGACATACTCAGATGCAAACTTGAAGACTCAGGTTCAGTCACTCAGGAATGGTCACACAGCCCTGAGAGTAGAAGCCAGGATTCAAACCCAGACACGCGGGCCTCCAGGATGCACCCACATGGACGCATCACTGACTGAGGGGCGTACAGCCCACTGCCAGGAGCTCTGAGCTCCTTCTCCACCGGCCTGTGGCTGGTGGCTCTGATCTGTGGGTGCGCGTTGTGGTCCTGCACTATCTTTGAATTCCCATATAGATTTTAGAATCAGAATCTTCGTTTGACCTTAAAATCCTGCTGGCATTGGTTGCCCCTATAGATTTAAAGGTAGAGTTTCCCTTTTAACACTACTAAGTCTTTCATTCAATGAACATGGTATATCACTCCATTAGTGATATACTTCTGCAAGGTGCTTTTCAAAATATTTAACAACACACAGTTGGAAGGTGGTGCTGGCCGTCCTCACGTGCTGATGGTGCTTCTTTGGACAATGAACTGGAGGGGAAGGGGGGGTCTGGGTTCATGGGAGGGGCACTCGGGGGGCTCAAAGCAATGCTTTTTGCCAACTTGCAGCTTTTTGCTGCAACCCTGTTGAACGCTGGCCCCCTTCTTTTCCCTCGAGAGCTGGCTGGGTGCCAGGGCTTCCTGTGTCTTCCTAGGAGCTGCCTCTGGGCCCTGACTCTACAACCCCTCTGCAGGGAGAGCCCCAAGCTGGAATCCAGAACATGGAAGATGTTGGGCCCATGAATGGCTCTGGAGAAGTGGCAGAGGGGACACGGAGCGGGGACAGGCCCAGATGCCCACCCCTCCATGTGTAGGCCAGATGCAGGACGGGAAGCCGAAACCACATCAAAGTGGCAGTCGCCCAGGCTGGAGTGGGAGGGGACCAAGGAAGTGTACAGCATGGTGATAAAAACCCGAGCCCTCACGGCCACCACCATCTGCAGGCACGGAGCTGGGGCCGGCGGGGGAGGCCCGGGTCAGCCTTGATCCACAATGACACCGAGACTCGGGGCTCCCTGGGTCGCGGAGCTGAGAACATGGGCTGGTTTGCCAGCAGGGCCAGCGAACGGGTGGGGCCCAGCCCAGCAGAGTTTCGGAGCCCTGGCTGTGGACCCAGAGGGTGTGGGTAAGAATCCCAGCTTGATTGATCGCTAGGATTATAACCTTACAACAGTTATTTAGCCTCTCTGGGCCTCAGTTTTCCCATCTATAAAATGCGCAGAATACCTTAACTACTTTATGGGGTCATGGAGAGGATCCAATGTGTTTCGCACAACACGTGCCACGTAGCAGGGCTCTGGGAGTCAGCGCCCCCAGGGGAGTAGCCCTCAGCTAGGATGGATTGAACTGGTGGGTAAATACCCTAGTTTCCACATGGCTCTGAAGTGCAAGCTCCACACTGTCCCCTAGAGTCCCCAGCAAGATAAAGGCTTGGCTGTCTACAGCCATAGCTGTCCCTGTGTTGGCTGCCTCCCCTCCCTGCCTGACTTCCCCACTCCCCAGGCTCCCACACACCACTGCTTGCCTCACAGGGTCACTGCCATCACCGTCTCAGGGTGGGCTCTGGAGAGAACTAAGTGCACAACATGGACCACGGCCAATGTCACCAACTCTCCATGCTGTGAGTTAGGCCTCAGTTCAAATCCTGCGCTGCCCCTTGCACGCCGAGACCTGGGACAAGCAATGCGGGGTCTCTGAGCCACCACTTAGCATCTTTAAAATGCATACCATGATGGCATTTCCCCTCTGGGTTAGTTTTAAGACTTGGGACGTTCTGCAGGTCATGTGTCTGGCATAGACCCTGGCACATTGTCACCACTCAATAAATGATAGCAGCGAATATTATAATCAGGGAGACATGAGGCAGCTCTCTGGGCAAGAGAGCTATGTGTCACAAGGTCCCTGTCTGGCTTAAGGCTCTGCTTGTCACCGTCTTGAAATCCACAATGATTTTTGAACAAAGCATTCTGTTTTGTGCATTGGACCCTGCAAACGAGGTAGCCATCCCTGGGGGACCTTGTTGGGCCTCAGTTTCCTCATCTGTAAGGTGGGGGTGACAACAGAGTGAACCCTACTCTGCAGGCAGTGATGTGGGACTGAAGTGTGGGTCTACAGAAGTGCTTTGCTAATAACAGACAAATAACTCCACTGGAACAGTGGCAAAGGATCTGAAAAGATATTTCTTCAACGAAGATGTGTAAATGGCCAAAGGCCCCTGAAAAGATGCTCCACTTCCCTAGTCATCAGGGAAATGCAAATCAAACCCACAGGCAGATAGCCACCTCACACCCATTGCAAAGGCTAGAATCAGAGACAGATGAAAGCAGGTGTCGACGAGGGTGTGGGGAAATCGGGACCCTTATGTGAGGCCGGTGGGGATGTCTAATGGTGTGGCCGCTCTGGAAACCAGTCTGGCAGTTCCTCAAGAGTTAAAACATAGAGTTATCATGACCCAGCGATTCCACTCAGGGGATAGCCAAGAGAAATGAAAACATGTCCACCTAAAAACTTGCACATGGATATTTATGACAGCATTAGTGGAAACAACCCAGTTACCCATCGACTAATGAGTAGGGGAACTGCAGTCTATCCCACAATGGAACATTGTTCAGCCATAAAAGTGAGGGAAGTGGGGGTACTTTGCTTCAGGGTGGATGAGCCCTGAAACCGTGACGTGTGGGGAAAGAAGCCAGACGCAGACCGCATACTGTGATTGCACTTAATGAGAACTGTCCAGAAGAGGAGGACTCCGTAGACACGGAGGCACATTCATGGTTGCCAGGGGCCGGGGCTGGGGGGGTAGGGAGACAGACCCGGTGAGTGGCTGCTGATGAGTCTGAGGTTTCTCTTGGGGGTGAGGAAAACACGCCCAGAGCCGCTGTGATGGGTGCACGGATGTGAATACACTAGAAACACTGACCTGTGCGTTACAAGTGGCTAAGTTGTCTGAATGGTATATTTTGGTATATTTTTGCCAATTCCAGAGTGCTGGACAATGGCTGTTGTGATGATCACAGCGCAGTGCCCCTGCCTGCACGCACGTGTGCACGCTCACTTGCACGCCCGCGGTCCTAGCTGTCTGTGTGCCAGGGCTGCACCACTCCCCTGCTGTGTTCTCTGTGTTTATTCTTCCTCTTTAGGAAAATACATTCACTGCCAAGTCCTCTGGGGAGAGGCCTCGAATAAATATGCCAACCAGGAGGAATCCCTCCGTCCTGCTGCTTACTCCATTCGGCATTCTGAAGCAGAAACTGAGGTCACAGAGAGTCGCTGGTGGGACATGTGATGTGGGCCCTCCAGACCCTCCTTAGCACTTTCTGACCTTGCCAAGGAGGTGAAGAGCCCCCTCGCCTTGTTTCCGGCTGCGAATGACAGAAGGCTCAGGACAGTGGTACCCAGATGCGGGGCCCCCAGAGCAGTCAGCATTCAAATGAAGTTGTGGTGACTCATGTGGCATTGTCTCCCCTCTTCCTCTCCCTCTCTCGCTCTCTCTTTCCCTCCTTTGCCTTCTCTCTCCCTACAGTGCTTGTGTGTGTGTCCCTCTCTGACCGTCTGATTCTCTCCCTGTCTCTCCCCGTTTCTCCCTTCATCTTCATGTTTTTTGCCTCATAGCTGCAAGATGGCCGCTGAGCCTCCAGACATCACACCGATGTTCCAGGCAGGAAGAAAAGGCAGAAGGAACATTCATCAGTGCCTCAAAATATTTTACCAGGTGTTTGTGACAGACATTCAAATCAGTGAATGTTTGAATGCTCCTTCTTTTACCTAAGCACCCCAGAATCACCACCACTAAAAGGAATTTTATATTTCGCTTGCTCAATGTTCTCCTCTGTTCCATGCTCTAAACACAGCCCAGGTTGTTCCTGGGCTTTTGTGAAATGGAAGTGAGGGACTGACAGTCCGCCAGGGGGACTAGGAGGCAGGAGGCACAGGAGGGAGGGGGAGGGACTTGCTTAGTTTGGGAAGTCTTAGCAGTTGTGTGGGTTCTGGTGCTTCAGTCTTGTGGACTCCCACCACACCTGTGCTTACCCCAACCATACCAAATCTTTTAGTTCGTCGTTCACTCTTTCTCCCACTTCCTCACTGACCCCCTCCCTCATTTCCACGAGAACTGTGGGCCTGACAGCCTGTGTCAGTCTCCACCTGAGGCTGTGAGCTTGAGTTCCTCTAGGACCAGGGCCAGGGGGGTGGGTGCTCCGCATGCTGCATGTTCATCAGACAAGTGAAGGGATGTGGGGACTGTGCCATGGTGCATCCAGAGAGGGACCCAGGCTGGGAAGAGCTCAAGTGATGAGAAATCTCTGAGCCAGAGGAGATGGAGAGAATGAATGTGTCTGATCACCTTTCTCCATGACCCCTTGATGTTGGACTCTTGCTGTGATGCCCTGGTCAGTCTGGCTCGCCTCCGCGGTGACCCACACAGCTTGAGCGGACCTCCCTTTAGTGCTTGTGCTCTTGCAGAGCCTGGAGCATCACTTCCAGGGACGGAGGTGGGTGGAGATGCTTCCGGGAGACTGGCTGGGCTCCACCCTCTGCCAGGACCTGCCGGGCAGGTCCTCGCTTGTTCTGCACTGGTTGTGGCATACAGACATGTCAGTGCCAGGAGAAGCAGGATCTGGGTAAATGGGCAGGCTGCTTCATTGAATTCCAATTAATCATGGTCTCACTTAGCTGAGGCTGGCTTAAGATCTGCTCTTTCCCGTGCCCTCTATCTCAGGTGGTGGCAACCTACAGTGGGGTGGGGATAATTTCCACTGGCAGAGTCAGGTGGGTCCCTCGAAGAATGGCAAAATAAGCCTGATAATTATAATAACACTGATAGTAACACCAGTCATTGTGCGCTTCTGATGTTCCATAGTATCATAATATGCCAAGCACGTGCTGTTGTTTTTCTTTTTAATCTTCACAACAGCCCTATGAAGTAGATGCTATAATTATACCCATTTTGCCGATAAGCAAACCGAGGCTCAAGGAGGCCAAAGAACACAGCCAGCAAGGGGGTGGAGCTGGGACTGAACTGCAGGGGCTCCACCATCAGGGCACACACCTTGTCTTCCTTCCCCCAGCTCCTCTCTGCTGCCACCCTCCCACTTGCCCTCTAGCAACTGCCTTGTACTGAGCTTCCTTCCCTCTTTGTGTAAATTAATTTCCTCTAAGGTGTGAGTGGCTGCTGAGCTCGACTCAGCAGAGCAATATTTGCCTTTTTATTTTAAGTGCTAGTTCTTCCAAATGCACGTTTAGTCAGAATTTAGAGAAGCCTCAACCAAGTAAAAGGGTCCCTCCCATATGCCTGTTCCTGTGGGGCAGGCTGGGGGTGCTGAGGGACACCTGCTGTCCCTTCCCTCTACAAACCCTATTGCAGCAGAGGCAGTGAGAACATCACCTCCAGCCCTGCCCTTGGCTGTGAGTAAGTCTTTCCAGGCTCTTCCACGGCTGCTGTTAACCTCCAGCCCTCACGACCAGACTGTGCTCTGTACTTCCAGGTCTTGTTTGGACTGGAACAATTTAAAATGCTTTCTTCTAATTACAGAGGTAGAGCAGGCGGGGGCTGCACCGCCGGGAGGCCAGTGGACTTGCACGTCTCGGCTGTAGCTGGCAATTTCAGTAATGATAGTCATGCATGCCGGTTATCTTTGGGGTTTCCAGAAATACAGGGACTTTTCCAGACACCCGTGAGTGTCTGTGATATGAGTGATGCGGTCTGCATCATTCTCTGAGGCTGTGAGGCCTCACTCCCTGGATGAGCATGGACACTGTTCGTGGCTGTTCGGGGAACGCTGAACTCAGATGGGTGCAGACAATCCATGGGATGGAAGACACTCAGAAGCTACAGCTGGAGAAGGACGGTGTCTCGGGATGGAGGGATCTCCTGGGATGTAGGATTTTGAGTTTCAAAACCAAGAATGTCCTGGGCAAATCAGGGCAAAGTTAGTCACCTCATTCCCAGTGAACTCAGGGAATCGAACACGTGTGTTTTCCTTTGTTCCATCTGGAGCCCCGGCTGCAAGGGTAACACATTTTTAAATAAAGGTATAAACCTAAGGAACAATAGGGATAGAAGGAGGGACAACAGCAGAAAAAGGACACCCACAAAGGTCTCAGAAATGGAAACCAAATGAATGAAGACAACGGGCTCAGCCCAGCAGGAAAGCTGCCCTCTGAGACGCAAGGAGTGGGGGGAAGGCAGGCAATGACAAGAGGCCCAGAGAATTAGCCTCCTGGATCTAGCCCCTCTCTGGAAGGAGATGGGAAGTCTACCTCATAGAGACACAAAACACAGGACTCTCCATAACCAGGGATGCCAGAAGGGAGAAGACGGGGTGACCCTGTGGTGAAAACAGGGCACTTAAGTGCAAGTCAATGTGGCGAATAGGGAGGCTTCCCCCTTCACCTGCCACAGGGACTGCCTCTACATCAGACCCAGAAACCAAAACACACACGTAGAAAACAACTGAACATGCAGGAAACAAAGACAATGCAGAGAGAAGAAATGCTCTTGAGAAGAACACCAAAAAGCTCGGTTGATATTCTCACAGGGATAAAAGATTGAATTTGTACAAGAAATGCGATTTAAAAAACAACCAAACAACTTTTGGAGAAGCAAGAATGTCCTCTTGTAAAACTGTAATGAGAGAGTCAGTACAATAATTGAGGGATAAAAGTAAAAAAAAAAATATCCCAAAACTTGGCGTAAAAACCTGGAGATGGAAAAGTAGAAATCAGAGGCTCCATGGTGGGACCTGGCTCACAACTAGCAAGAATTCTAGAAAGAGGAGATAGGATGGAGGGAGAAATTATCATAGCATTAACAATTCTTGGAAAACTGGAGATAAAAAGGACACTCCAAGTTTTCCCAGACAAAGAGGGGAAAGTTCATATACAAATAAACAGAAATCAGAATAGCCCCAAACTTCTTAACAGCAATCTTGGAAATGTTGCAACTCTGAAGAGCATGAGCCAAGCCCTACTAGGCCTTCAAAAGTCTGGAGGAAAATTATTCTTAAATGAGACGTTTTATATTGAGCTAAATTATCAAAGTGTGAGATAGAACAATGTTTTCAGATATTAGAAGTTTCAAAAAATTGCCTCCCATGTATCTCATCCCAGCAGCTTCTGGAGGACTTGTTCCAAACATACAACAGCATAAACCGTGAAAGACGAGGGCATGGGATCCAGGAACTGTGGGCTCAGCACAGAGGGGAGATGAAAGCTCATCCCCAGGTGGTGTGAGGGGAAGTTCCAGCCTTGTAGCAGGCCTGGAAGCCACTGAGAGAGAGCCAGGAATAACTGAAAAACCAAAACAAAAAGAAAGTCACCCAATAGATTATCTGATGTGTTTGCGTTGAAAAAAATTTAGAATTCTTTTGAAGAGTTGGAGAAAGACATAGTTAAAAGCACAAAGAAAACTGAGCAGATTATTTTCTAGAGGCAATCATAAACTTCAGGAAAAACGAACGGTTGCGCAGGAAAGGAAACGATGCCTAATATACTACATGGCATCGAGGTAAACAGTGTTTCCATGGCCATAGTTATGTAAACACTAAATGTTTATTTCACCAAAAATTGGGATCAATAGATCAACAGGATGTGGGAGAGAAGTCTATATATGGAGATAGTGTAAGGTGTTCAGTCCTCATGTTCTGTATGAGAGGTCAGTGAATAATGTTTAAAATAAGAAATCAAGAAAGAACAGTATGAACGTATTTTGTAGAAACACAAAGGTATATGAGAAAAAAGAGTCAAAAGAGTAAAAAAAAAAAAAGTGCTTTCTTCTAGAAGGCACTAATGTCCACATTGTAAGTGCTCATCAGGTGCCCAGTGCAATAAAGTTCAGAATGGTGGCTACCCTTCTGTATCCCTTTCTGAGAGCAGGAGCCAGTGCCGGAGCAGGGGCTAGACTACAGAGGCTCTTTATTATAAATTTGTATTCAGTTTAATTTTTTATTTACCTCTGCATAAATAGAGATTAAATGTAAAAAGTAACAAAGGCCCAGTTTTCTATGGGAAGAACAAGTAATACGAGGAATTCATTGGCGTACACATCTGTGAAGCAGGGGTGGGGGTGGCCTGCTTTCAAGTACAGCTGGATTTGGCAGCTCACATGATGGCACTAAGGGCTGGGGTGGCGGACTCACGTCAGTTCGCCTGGGACTTTCTCAGTGACAGTACCAAAATTCCCACCCTCTGAGGAAACCGGTCCGTCCTGGGCAAAACCAGCACGGCTGGTCACTCTAGCGAGGGCCCAGTGTTTCTGTTTCTCTGGTCTGCCTTCCATGGGGTCAGCGTCATGCTCACCTCCCACGGGGTGGCCCCTCGAATATTTGTGTGGTCGTCCCATCCCAGGTGCCGGGGCCATTATCTTCACCAACCGCTACTCCAATTTTATTTTTAATCTTCCTATTTTTCATATGTTTAAGCTTTTTGTTAAGCCTCCCACAAAACCTTTTTTTTTGGGAAGCAGTCCATCTATAAATCCTAAATAAATAAACACATCACTCTCCTTTCCACCGCTGTCCTGGCAAGAGCGGCGTTCCCAGTGGACCTGCCAGGCTTCCCGTGGGTGGGGGCTGCCGCAACAAAGTGAATTCTTTCGCCTGAATTATCAGGTTTGCTCATCTAGAGTGGTCAGTGAGCAGGAGCCCCGCCAAAACCCCTCTTCATGCTGTGCTTGGTAGATGACCAGTGAAGTCACTTGTTTTTGTTTTAATTCATCCACATACAGGTTTGGGCAAGAAGCCGTTTCCCTGGATTCTGGTTCAAGTTCTCGGATGGGGGGCTCCCGCATTGGTGATGTTCAAAGCTGGAAAAGGGTGGGAGGTCAGAGCAGGATTTAAAGTGCGACAGACCTGGGTTCAAACCCCGTCCCTGGCTGTGTGACTATAGCAAGCGACTTGCTCTCTCTGGGTCCGACTCCTTTTCCCTGGGGCCATTTCTAACCCTGCCAAGCGCCTCTGTGTGAGTAGGGATGAGGGGGGCCTCCTTGGTAGATGTGGCCCTCCACACATTCTTGGGGGCCAGTCACAGCATCTTTCTTGCGGGGTGGACTGGGACAGTGAGTGGAAATGCCCCGACCAGCACCTGGCCACGGCGCACGGGGCAGCAAAGAGGAGATCTCCCCCTCTCGTAGCAGCAGATCCTCCTTCAGCAGAAGCTGTAAGCTGCCACGTGCCCACCGGCAGAAGAATGGGTAAAGGAATTTGCTACATTCACATAATGGAATAGGACAGAGCAGTGAAAATGAACAGATGACAACTAAACACAACATTACCAACATAATGTTCAGGAAAAGAGGCCGGACACACGAGAACAGGTATCATTCTGTTTTGTTTGCGTAACTTTCTCTGACGGGCAGAACCATTTTGGGGGTGGAGTGAGAATCGGGGCAATGGTTACCCCGGGAAGCGGGGCTCTCTTGGAAGAGGCCTCTCGGGGCCATGATGCTATTTCTTGATTTATTCCCAGTGCAGAGACCATCGCTCGGGGTTCACTTGGTGAATATCCACGCTTGCAAGTTTGTGCCCTCTTCTGCATGGATGTCGTCTTTCGGTAGAAAACCCAGAATAAATGCAATGATATGACCTTGACTGTGTTTCCCTTGTCCAGGGGGTGGCGGAGGCCTGGGCTGATGGGAACTCCCCTTGGCGTCCTGTCTCAGCTGAAATGTCACCTTCTCAGAGGAGTCATCTCTGAAAACCTGTCCTAACTCGGCCACAGTAACCGCCATACCCCCCCCCCCCCCCCCCCGATTGTCCCTCTGTCCCCAGCCGCTGTTTCTCTTGTGAGCCACTTTCCGTGGTTGGTGGGCTGCCCCTTGCTGGTGTGGGGCATCAGAGGATGGTGTCTTCTGTGGGTCACTGCCCAGCCTGCTGGCGTGTCCTCCCCACTGCGTGCTCGTTTTCTGGGCCGGTGCCGGGCGCGGAGGCAGAGAGAAGTCCCTGCGGGTGTTGGGTGTGTTGAATGGACGAGTCAGACATTTATCAACAGATCGGAGGAACGGAAATGTGCGTAGCGTTTTATGTCCAGTGAGAGGAGAAGGTTGGATATCTATGCGATGTTTTGCCTCTTCCGGTGAGCTGCTGTTTATTTCCAAGTCTAAGATGAGGAGTCATCCGTGTTCAGCGCAGGAGCATTCTGACGCCGCGCCGTAGGCAGCCAGACTAAGGTTTCAGGCTGATGCTGAAGGTCACAGCTGGGCAAAGGCGGGAAGAAACGCCGTCCAGGGTGAGTCCACCGAGCATCCCCGGCGCCCAGCGGCCCCACTCTGGCTCAGGACACGTGGTGAGGAGCAGTGGCAGGTCTCTCCGCACGCGTGACCCCGAGGGTGTCACGGACCCCGTGGGCCAGACTCTGCACCAATGTCACGCCCGCACCAGCAGGCCTCCAGCCCCCTGGGCTATTTATATCCCTGGAATGTCACCAGGCTGGCTGGGAAGCGAAGACCCTTGAGGTGCATTAAGCCCACAACCGCCCCATCTCAGTCCGGGACTTCTGAGAAGACCCGCTCAGCGTTATCAGCAGGCCCACTCCGAAGATAAGGAGCCTCCGCTTGGCCCCACTAATGGTATTATTTTAGGGACCACTCGGAAGGACAGGATGGGATGGGGCAGAGGCATCTGTCACCCTGTCCTTCATCAACACGCTACCCAAGAGTAGAACAAAGACCGGCGCTTGTTTGGAGACACCATCCTCCTGGAAGGCAGCTGGGGGAGAAATGTGCTCAGAGTGATTATTTCCATCCCCTTCCTAGCACCTCTGGGCAACCCACCCGCCCCCAGGCCAAGGCGGGGCACAGGGTGGGGGTTGGTTGGGGGTGGGTGGGCAAAACCTCTGCTCTTCAGCTCCGGACTAGATGGAATGTGTCAGAGGACTTCTGCTAAAACCTCCTAAAACAGAGATCCGGGATCTGGATTCGGTTAGAGGGTCAGAGCTCAAATATGTAATTTTTCTGTTGGCTTTAACAATCGAAACCATTTTTATTCAGCATTTCTGTAACTTAATTAAGTTGGATAGACACCACTGAGGGTCAAGTACAAAGGTGCAGGCCTCTGAGCAAATTGTGGTCCACGTGTCCTTCCCCCAGTCCCCCGCCCACTTCCACCTTGGTCACCACCGTTCCCCCACCCCCACCCGACACACGCACAAACTGTTCCTGGGAAGAGAGCAAGGTCAGATGCATCGTTCCCTATTCCCCAGCCACTCTCTGTCTCAGAGCAGGAAAAGCAGAGAAGACAGCCGCGGGGCTGGGATGGAAATCTGCGAGAAGGTCCACTGCTCCGTTGGTGCGCCTGGGCACACCTGAGAAACTTCTCACTGATGATCCCAAAATGCAGCCAAAGGTGCCCATCAGGTGAGGCTGACTGAGAGACCCCTGGCCCTAGCCTTGATCTGAAAGGGAGGGACGCAGAGGGCCAGGGTTAAGGCCTCCCCAAGTTCGTGCAGCTACGAGGGGCAGACCCCGTTTGATTCCAAGCCTGTGAATGAATAACAGTAATGACATGTATTCCTCAAACAAGTCAAGGGAGCTCTGCTATGTGCCAAGCCCTGGGCCGGGCCCTGGGGACAACACAGCGACCGAAACAGACTAAAGTCCTTGCCGTGAGTAGGGCTCCTGCACCAGGTGACCTAGGGCAAAGAACTGATGAAGAGTAGGGAATAGCCTGCCGCTGTCTGGAGGAAGGGCATTCCTGGCACGGGGCTGGAACCAGTGCAAAGGCCCTGAGGCAGGGCACGCCTAGGGTGTTGAGAAGGGCAAGGAGGGTATGCGGCTGCAGCAGAGTATGTACAGGGAGAGGAGATGGGGTGAGGTGCGGGAGCCTGAATAATGTCCCCTCAACTCTGTCCACATCCTAATCCCTGGAATCTGTGAATACGGTGCCTCTCAGAGGTGACATGTGCTACTTCGTGTCAACTGTTTTCACCTCCAACACTTCTGACACCAAATGTGGTGGTGGAGTGAGGGAGTCCCCCAGACCAAGCAAGTCTTCAAATCTTCGGTGTCCTCTGATGCGCTTCAATTCTGGTACTCGTTACCTGGAGCTTGGGCATACCCGCGGGCTAAGGGCTCACCCACAGACTGCCCCCACGTCAGACACGTGGGGTCAGTCCCAGGGAGTCACCTCTTCTGACCACTGGCTATAAATTGGGGGTTCCCACAGCCCCTCCTCAGTTGGTTTTTTTTTTTTTTTAAGATTTTATTTATTTATTTGAGAGAGAGAGAGACAGAGATAGGGAGAGAGAGCATGAGCAGAGGGGCGAGGGAGTAGCAGGCTCCCGGCTCAGCAGGGAGCCCGATGTGGGGCTCAATCCCAGGACCCTGGGACCATGACCTGAGCAGAAGGCAGAGGCTTAACCGACTGAGCCACCCAGGCGCCCCCTCAGTTTTGATCGTTAGCTAAAACAGCTCGCAGAACTCACGAGTTACTTACGACTACCGGTTTGTTCTGAAGGATTCAAGTCAGGAACAGCCAAATGGACGAGATGCCCAGGGCCAAGTATGGCGGGGAGAGGGGGATCACAGAGCTTCCAGGCCCTCTCCAGCACATCACCCTCCCAGCACCCCCCTATGATCACCAGTTGGGAAGCTCCCTAAACCCCATTTTTCAGGGGATTTTATGGATGTTCCATCAAGTAGGCAGCATTGGGTCAACCATTGGCCAATGGTCATTAACTCAATCTCCAGCCCCTCTTGCCTCCTGGAGGCCAGGGCATTGGGCTGGAAGTTCCAACCCTCCAATCCCAGGGTCCGTCCCTCTGGTTCAGGCAAGAGTCACCTCATTGGCATAAACTCAGGTGCGGCTAGAGGGAGCTAGTTATGGGAATCAGACATCTCGAAAACCCCTTCTTCCCATCCCTCAGGACATCCCAAGGGTTTTAGAAGCTCTGTGCCAGGAACTGGAGACAGAGACCAAATATTTATTTATTTTTTAACCATTTCCCACCTCGCACTGGGGATTTTGCAGGTGTGGTTAAGGATGTGGAGATGGGGAAATCAGACTGAATTATGTAGGTGAGCCCAACGTGATCCCAGGGGTCCCTGTGAGGGAAGGAAGCAGACCGGAGAAAGACGTGAGGGGGTTCGAAGATGCCTTTCTGCTGCCCTGAGGCTGGGGGAAGGGGCTGCAGCCGAGGGGTGATGGCAGGGGCACTCTAGGGGCTGGAAAAGGCTGGAAAAGGCGGGCGCCCTCCAAGCTCTGGAAGGAACCAGCCCTCTCCTGAGGCCTGAGAAGCCTCCTGACCCCCAGAGCTGGAAGGGGTAAGTTTGTGCTGCTGTAACGCACTGAGTTGCTGGTCACTTGTTGCAGCAGTCCCAGGAAACCGAGGGACGGGCAGATGCTGTGGGCCTTTTGGGTTATTTCACTCAAAGCGGCACGGGGCCTGGGGAGGGTTCTGAGCAGAGATCTCTTGTTTAACAGGATCGCTCTGGCGGCGTCAGTGAGCCAGGCCCTGAGGTACGTGCTCGGCTTACAACCGCTCCTTTAATGCCCCCAACATCCCTAAGAGGTTATTACTACTGTGTCCATTTTACAGAAGAGGAAGCCAGGGCTTCGGGGACCTATGTGGTCCCTATGTGGTGCTTCGAGGTGTGCCAGCTCGCAAGAGGCTCACATTCTTCCTTTAACAGGGCAGAGTCCTTTGTCCAGTGGCCGCACCTGCTATAGGAGTTTTCCTTCAACTGTCTCCTGGAATAAGTGCCCAGCTGTCCACTGCCCCCCCCCACCCCAACTGCCTCCCGCAGGTGCTCACGGCCATCCCGACGGGGCAGACAATGCCAGAGAGCAGGCTCTGCCACCAACCCAGCAGGCTGGACATCACGGGGGTTCTCCGGAAGGCAGGAGGGGGTTCCCGCCCCTTAAACTCTCCCCCGAGCTGCCAGGCTCCTGCCGTGTTGGGATTGACTTCAGTTTCTCTCCATCGGTGCCTCTCAACCAGGAGCATTGTGTTCCCAGGGGACATTTGGCAATGTCTGGGGACATAAGTGGCTGTCACGACTTGGGGGATGCTACTGGCTTCTAGAGGACGGGGCCAGGGATGCCGCTAAGCATCTGACAGTGTACAGGACGCCCCGCAACGGAGAATGACCCGCCCCAAATGGCAGTGGTGCGGAGGCTGAGAATCACCCCCTGCCCACACACATCTGCCGGCCTCGTGTCTCTCCCTCGGGGTCAGCATGCCGCCCTGTAGGCATGGGACATTACACGTGGGGTTTCTGTACATTCTGCCCGCACACCCTTGTTACACCCCCTTTCTGACGCCCTCCTCAAGTGGTCCTGATTTGAGTGCCTTCTGTTCCCCTCTGGGCCCCCCACTGATCCCTACCCAACACTCACCGTTGTCAGCTCCTTTCCTTGGTTGCTTATTTGCTCTCCTCTCTCTCTGCCCGGGGATGTGCTAAGAGCATGGGGCCCCCCGTACACCCCGTCGTGGTGTATCCTCGGTGCCCAGAACACAGGCCACAGCGCAACGGGGCTCAAAATGCGCTCATTGAACGGCAGAGGTGGGGGGGCGGTTCTGAACTGGACCCCGGGCCTGACATCAAAGTCTTTTCTACTCACCAGGCACGGGATGGCCCGGCAGGGGATGGGGCAGGGGGCTTGCTTAGAAGGCAGGAAGAGTTGTGTGGACAGTGACTACAGCACATCCAGCCCAACAAAGGGCCATTCAGAGCCCAGAACCCCGTGTGGCTGCCTCGGGCGCATGGCACGGGGTGGGGGAGGGGTTGGTACCATCTTGCAATGACCGTCACTGGTCACCAGTGTCGTGACAAGATTAGTGGCCACACCTCAGGGCACATAGCCCTTCAAGGAGGGCCAGCTCTGGGACACGCGCTCCATGGAGCTGGGGGTGGGGGGCGGAGTCTGGAGCCCCTGCCCCCCGGGCCGCCTCCGGGGCCTGCTAGCCAGAGTCTGAGACTGAGAGAGGGCCACCCGCCGGAGCAGACACCGCCCCCCCCGCCCCAGGCCAGGTGCACTTCGCCTCCGTCCAAACAGCTGTCTCAACTCCAAAGGCTTTGGAGAGCTCTGTGTTTTTCCTCTTCTATTTTTATTTTCTCAAATCTAAGACCAAGAGAGGCCAGGGCCAGAGTTGTGAAGCCATCTGAGCCAGGGTGAATTGATCCGCAGGGGAAGGGAAACGTGTCTGGAAGAGGTCACTGCAAGTATCCTTGGAAGGGATGGACAGACTTCAGCCTGAGGGTGGGGCCGAGTCGCAATAAGGACTGGGTCCCCTGCGAGAGGGTCCGTCCCGCCGGCAGAGGCCCCTGGACTCAGGGCTGGGGCAGGCCCGGGAAGCACTGCGTTCATTGACACCCCCCCGATAAACAGCGCCCCCTGAAGGTGTGCAGGGCCCAGTTCACCAACATCCAGCAAACGTGTCATGGTCTCCACCTCCCGAAAGTGGGAAGGGAAGTTAGTGTATGGCTCTCAGGCTTGCCCCGAGCATTCAGTGAGCTCAAGCGTAAAGCGCTTCTTGTGCCCTGGGCAGGGGCCCTGGCCCAGAGGGGGCGCTCCAGAGCTCGTACTGTGTTTTGCAAAGATCCAGACAGGTCAGTCCATCGTCCTCCTCAGGCACATATGAGAGTAGCTGAGGTGATGAGTGACTTTACAAAGAATTTGGGGACTGCAGGTAATGATTCTGGGCACAACTCAAATTGTGCCACTCATTTGGTGGGGTGGGGGGGCTTCTCAGTGGGAGGACCCTACCTTCAGCTCTAGTCATCGCTCTCTCGTGTGCTACTTGCCAGGGAGCATCTGCGTCCGTGGTGCCTTTAACATCCTCTGTAACCCGAGGCGTGTAGTGGAGCTTAGGTGAGACGCAAGGAAAAACGCCGACGTAGCCCCCCAGATTTCTGCCCAACATATGATGATCGCTCCCAAAGATGAAGGGATTTTGCAGGTACAATCAGGGACCCTAACCGACTGATTCTGAGTTAAACAAAGGGTGATTATCCTGGGTGGGTCTGACCTAATCAGGTGAATCTTTAAAAGAAGAGAGATCCTCCCACTGGCTTTGAAGAATGAATTGACCACGTTGTGAGAGGTCCACTTATAAAGGAGCTGAGAGTGACCCATGGCTGACAGCCAGCAAGAGAATGGGGTCCTTGGTCCTACAACTGCAAGGAATTGAATTTGGCCAATAACCCAAATGAACTAGGAAGAAGACTCAGGCTCCAGGTAAGAATGCAGCCTCCGTCACATTGACTGTAGCCTTGTGAGCTCCTGAGCAGAGAACTTAGCTACATCTTGCCCACACTTCTGATCCACAGAAGGAGTGAGATAATAAATGGGTGATGATTTAAGCCAACAAGTTTTGGTAATTGGTAGGTAGCAATAGAAAACTAATAAAAATAGCTAATTGCTATTTAGGATGCTCCAGTCTCCCTAAAATTCTGACAGAGATAGGACCCTGACTGCTGATTTTTGACTATGTACATTGCCACCTAGAATAAAAGACTATAGTTTCCAGTCTCCCTTACAGCTAGGTGTGGTCATGTGACTGTATTTTTGCAAATTGGATGTGAATGGGTATTTTGTGTCTACTCTTTAGGGTAGCTGCTGAAGGGAGCATTCAGCCCAGAATACGGATATGATGGCTGGTGCTCCAGCAGCCATATTGGACCATGAGGTGAATTGTGAGGATGGAAGCCATGAATTAGGATGACAGAGCAGAAAGGTAGAAAGAGACTAGATACCAAATGGTATAGTGGAGCTGCCATCCTGACCTTGCACAGCTGATTTTCAGGCTTAAGTGAGAAACATTTATCTTGTTTAAGTCACTGTTATGGGGGTTTCTTTGTTATATACTGCTGATGCTGATCCTAAATAATCTAGGTGAGCACCATACCATCTCACAGATGAGGAAACCGAGGTCACAGAGATGGTAGAGAGTTGCCCACAGTGAAGGTCCCACAGCTAAGTAAGTAACTGATCGCAGGCCCCTCTGCCCAACACACAATGCTGCTGACTCGATGGCATGAGAATTCTCCTCCATTCCAAACAGATATTTGTAGGAAAGCAGGGGAGGTCTTCCTCCAGAGCAGGGAAGTGAGTGTCCTCTCAGCAGCCTCTAGCAATGACTTTTAGCAGGTGTCACTTCTCACCCCGAACACCGGGTGAGGGCATCTGCGCTCACCCCACCTCCAGCCTCGGCAGACGAGGAGGCGGGAGAGGTTCAACTGGGGCCTCGGAGCCTTTGTACATGCTAATCCCTCAGGCAGAAATGCTCTTCCCTACAGTAGCTCCATTGCCTTTCATGGGCCTGCTCTGTCCTTCCTTTGGAGTCTCAGCGGCAAGGGCCCCCCCTTGGAGCTCTTCCTTGACCGCTCCGTCTGAGGAGCTTGGCTGCCAACCCCTCACTTCCTTCCCCCGTGCACTGTTTTCTTCCAGATCCACATTATTACCTGCCACTAAATCGCTCACCGTGAGTGCCATTTTGTCCATCAGGCACCGCGGAGACAGTGCCCAGGGCTCGTGGTACCTTCAGGGGCCCACAAAATGGCTTAACGTCTTTTAAAATCAGAAGGTAAGAAATGAACGTGATTCCGCCTAACTTGTATTTGTCTTTGTTCCAACACAGTCATAAAAGCAAATTTGCATTATTTTGCATGAAGGGAGGGGTCCGCACAGCCACGCTGTGGTGCCAAGTACCATTTCCTGTGCTCCCCAGGTGCAAGCTCCGTGGGGCGGACACCTTGTCCTGTCCCCCACCTTCAGGGCCCGCAGCAGCGCTGAGATACAGTGGACACCCGGAATTAGCGCGTGAGCAGGTGAGTGGAGGAAGGCTTCTGGCCAAAGAGGAAGGTTGGGCTTCCTCCAAGCTGTCCCCACTACTACAAAGGGCACCGAGGTTTGGCCGCCCTCGACGGTGGTCATCCCTGCGTATGGTCTGCTGGCCCCTCCAGGGGTGACCCGGCCTGGACCCCTGTGCCGCATCGGCCCCACTGGGGGGTCAGTGCCTCCAACAGGGTGTGGGCAAAGGGTGGGAATGGGGGGGAGCTGGGGTTGGGCTCCCAAGCCCCTTCTCCAGCCACGGGAGAGCGCAGGAAGCTGCAACTCACACCACCAGCACGCACGGCCCGAGGCACGTTGTGAGGACCCACTGAGGCTGTCTAGAAAGTTCTGTTAGGCCCCAAGACTTTGTGGCGGGAGAGGGGAACAAGGCCTTGCAAGAAGGACAGGAGCTGCACTGTAATAGATTGAATGGTGGCCTTAAAAAAGATCTGTCCGCGTCCTAATCCCACCTGTGACCTTATTTGGAAAAAAGGTCTTTGCAGGTGTAATTAAGGGATGTTGAAATGAGATCATCCTGGATTATCCAGGGAATCCTGAAGCTGATGACAAGTATCCTTCTAAGAGACAGGCACAGGAAAGACACATAGGAAAAGGCAGAAGCCACGTGAAGACAGCCGAGACTGGAGTGAGAACAGCCACAGGCCGAGGAAGCCAGCAGCCCCCGAGGCCGGGAGACACGTGGCAGGGCTCTCCCTGAAGCCTCTGCACGGGGCACAGGTCTGCAGACACCCTGACTGGTGACTTCTGGCCTTGGAACTGTGAGAATACATTTCTGCTGTTTTAGGCCCCCACTCTGTAGGAACCAGTGACAGCAGCCCCAGGAAATGAATACACTCACCTTCTCCAAAAGATCTGAACAGAGGGAAGGACTCAGAATGTACGTGTGAGAATTCTCGGAGCAGATGGCCTCCGTGACCACCGCTAACCAACCCCCCAGCCTCCCAGGGAGGCCCACACAGCCTCTGTCATTGGCATGCAGGGGAGGACTCATAGGGAAGGCCGCTGGCCCCAGCCCGGGAGGGAGCTTCGAGTTCAGCAGTATGCTCGCAAGGGAGGGCCTCGGGCAGTGTGGAAGCAGGAGGGAGACCCAAGGCCTGCACTGGTGGTCCGGGAAGTCGGCACTGGTTCAGGGCCTGACACCTGGGATTGGGGGACCTCTCTGCACCCGCTCAGTGTGGCCCTCAGGGACGTCAGTCCAAGCAGTGGGAGCCATGGGACCCGACGCAGGAGCTCAGAGAGCAGGCGATGAAAAACGGCCATGGTGAAAACGAGCAAGAGAGGTGGAAAGCAGGAAGGGAAATGTGAAGGCAAAAGATGAGGCCACGTGAGGTGCTTCAGCCACAACACACCTGCCTACAGGGCCCCTGATAGGTGCCAGACCGGGGGGGGGGGGGGGGGTGTGTGCCAGGGATGAAGAATGTCTGCCCTCTCTGCTTCTTCCTGAAGGTGTGGCCCTCTCTGCCCAGCTTTTACCTTCCTGCTCTTAATAGACACATGCGTACAAATACCCAGCTATCTGCAACTATTAATACAGCAACTGATGTTCACCCCTTCGTGAGAGAGGCAATTGGGAGTAGTGGGGACTATGGCAACAACCACTCTTTGGCTCCAGCCAAGAGTTTCCATGCAGGAAGGTGGCCCAGGGTAGCCAGCTCTGCCCATTTCTCAAGGGAAGCCAGAACTGGGGATTTTTTTTTTCACCCCCAACCTTCTGGTTCTCAAAAGCATGTTGGCCATGAATTCATTTTTTGAAGATGAAAAAACACCGGGGGGGGGGGGGGGGGGGAGAAGACACGTCTGCAGGCCGCATCTGGCCCTCTGGTTTGTGGCTCTGGTCTTTGGCCTGGAAATAGAACAAAAGCTAACTTGCACATCGGGACAGTGACAGGAGGGTTTGGAAATCACAGGGGCTGGAACTTGTTAGGAGCGGCTGCTTCATTGGAGGCAACGGGGGAAGAGCGAACAGCCTGGCCAAGTAACAGCTGCGGTTCTAACATCCATCAGGTGACCTCAGTGCGCACTTCAAAGCAAGAAGGAACCTGAGCTGTTGTTCCACACTGCATGGCTGAGTGCTGCTCTGTGCGCAGTTAGGCGGCGGGCCCCGGGCTGCCTCCACCAGGCCCCCAGGTGTCCCTCCACAGCTTGAGCCGGGAGCCGACAGCAGCCCCCAAACCACTGAGATAATTTGCACTGGACAATGTTGGCTCTGGGGTCTGTGCTGCCTTAGTTTTGGGTGTACACTTCCCCCACCGTGCCTTTTTTCTCTTTCTTTCTTTCTTGTGCCTCTATTTTATTGGGATGACTAAATCTTTAAACTATGTTAGCAGTAAACACAGCTAATTTACCCCCTGCCTCTTTGAAACAGCTGTTGACAGCTGCACTGTAATTCAATCAAGGATCTTTGTAGTGGAGCCTACCAAATTCCCATTTGTTGTTGGGTTCCATCTCTCCTGCCTGGAGCCCCACACAGCTGCACCAAACATTGACGAGCGCCCCTTTCTCCCCAGAGCCTGGATGATAAACAGCATATTAATGGTGGGGGCCAAGGCAGAGAGTCCTTAGCAAACCAAGAGAACTCCAATGTCCAGGAGTTGAGAGAAAAAACAACACACACAGACATACACAGCCCCAAGAATCAGAACCAAATGTCTCCTTTTATTGAAAAGTCAAAACCCTTTTTATTTTGTCTATTTATACAGAAAATTCACGGAAGACTGCTCTATGCAACAGCTGAAGGTACATTGGTCTGATCATTAATAAATAGTCTTAAATAAGAAAACAAACAGGCTGGGGGAAGCGAGCTCATCATCCTGAACAAGGGATCGAAGGAGGGTGTAAAATGAGCTTCCAATGGACATAAATAATTTCTTTGTTTTGTAACAACTATTTACATGTTTCAATGTACAAAGGATGCTAGCCAGAAACCAGGTGGGGCTTGAGTGGTGAGAAAACTTGCACCAAGAGGGAACCACACAGAAATCCCCAGGTCTGCCAATAGATAAAACAAAGTACGGCAAAAACAGTGACTCTTCCCCATTGACCAGGCAGAGTGGAGGCTGTGGCCTAAGCTATTGAAGAAGAAAAATAAAAGAAAATAAAAACGGGGCCCCAGTATTTCTAGGAACCAACTTAATCAAGGTGGAGAAACGATTCCCTGCTGGACCAGGTTCCAGGGGCATAGGACTCATCTGGATAACCCTGTTATTTGTTCACAGACAGCCCAGAGCTCCACAAGGCCTGTGTCACAGCCAGAGGCTGGGTGCACAACACTTAGGGGACCCACTGGCCAAGGCAAGGGAGGCTCACGCCAAGAGCCACATCAGAGATGGCACCTTTGAATTGGAATGCTCAATTAGGACATCACTCTCAAAGCAGTTTCTAGATCCTTCCATTTGAGATTCACGTCCAGCATACCCTGCACCTAGCAGTTCTCCACCATGCCATCCGCTCCTTACCTCAAGGAGCTTATTGTTTGCAGAGCCCTCAGGAGGGGTCAGCCAATGAGAACAGGTGGCTACAGAGGCCCCGGTTGGAACCCAGACTCCAGGGTGCTGCTGCCAATCATGACCAACAGGGGAGCCCAGCTAGGGGAGGGCCAGTAAGCCTGCCCATCCTACCCCTATCTAGAGCGAGGTTTCGCTGGCACTTCTTTAAATAGGGCCATGTTAGCTAGAGTTCAGGGTCAAGTTGTGGG
Source organism: Neomonachus schauinslandi (assembly GCF_002201575.2). NCBI lineage: Eukaryota > Metazoa > Chordata > Mammalia > Carnivora > Phocidae > Neomonachus > Neomonachus schauinslandi. Next base: position 132,646,791 of record NC_058412.1, read on the forward strand.
TTCTCTCCTGATTGCTGTCCCTTCCCCCTGTCATTCCACATTGATTTTCTACCACTAGGAGAGCTGGAAAACCAATTCCAAATGTCCATCAGTGCTTCACATGCCTAATTTAATTTCTGCCGCCATACACCCAGCTGAAGGATGGAACATATTTTTCCTTCAAGGTCAACACACCTCCTCCTCCAAGCAGAAATTTGCCCTCTCCTTTCCCGGTCAAATCTTGGATTTGGGCAAGTCTCTGTAAACAGCGGGCCTCTGCAAGCCTCAGAATGAAACCAGAATGGAACAGAGAGGGGGCCTCCCCTGCCTCCACTGGCCACAGCTTCTGTTTATGAAATCAGAGTAAACCAAGAAATGGGGATAAATTGTTTAGGAAAATATATCTGTAACATCCTAACCATTTTCATTCATTTGTTTTATTGTGACATTTATTACAGGAACTTCCGTGTCAATTTTCCTTGCGCACAGACACAAACGTGCCCACCCCTGGCCGTGCCCCCTTCCTCCCGCTGCTGGGTGGCCTGGCTGAAGGGTGCTCCTAATTACCCCTGGGAACTAGTCAGTGCACGGCTGAGACGTCACAGCCAATGATCGTGGCTGGGCAATTTTTCTTTATATATTTTTTTTCCTTTAGGTTTTGCCTGCCGCAGCGTGTAGGATCTTGTCCATAGGAGGCGGATGAAAACCTGATCAAAAGGCATTTGCTTCTCGAATTCCTTAATCCTCCTACGCCCTTAAGGTTGGGGATGGGGGCAGGGCAGGTCTCATGAAAGGTAGTTGCTGTGCTGGGCGGTGGGAGGCACTGGGCGGTGGGAGACCGAGGACCCCGAACGGTGTGGCGCTGAAGGGTCTGACCTCCAGGAGGCGCTAGTGACAGCCACAGGCTCGGACGACCATGTTTCTGTATTTCTTCAGGATGACGTTGGAGCTGTCGTCGAAGTAGAGGACAGAGATGGCGTTGAGCTGAGTGGGGGCGCAGCAGGGCTTGGGCACCGTTTCAGGGTTGATGAAATGGACCTGGAACACACAGCAAATGGCGGCAGTGGTGAGAAGGGCTGGGTCCCTGCTCCCCGGCCTCCTCATTTCTATGAGGACCGCCAACTGCTTGGGCAAAGTGACCGCACGCGACACTCCCCCCTGGGAGTGACTGCACGTGACACTTCCAGTTCTGGCCCGTGACGCATAACCTCTGTTGCGCAGACCAGGGACCCAGAGCATAGAGGTGTCCGCAGCACATAGCTGGGAAGTCAGTGGCCAGGTTGTTCTCCACTGCCCCTCGGTCCTGTGCATTGAAGAGTGTTTACCAGCGCCCCCCACAAGAAGCCAGAGGCACTCAACCCCCAACCATGACCACCAAAAATGTCTCCAGACATTGTCACATATCTCCTGGGAGGCAGATCTGCCCCAAGTGGAGAACACCTGGGGCAGACAGGGTGAGCCAGCAGGCCAAATCCTGTGCCGCTGCCTGGTTTTGTGAATAAAGTTTTATTAGCACCCAGCCATGCCCATTGGTTCCCTAGTACCAAGGTCTTCTGCACTACGATGGCCAAGTTTAGGAGCTGCAACAGAGGCCTTATGACTCACGAAGCTAAAAAGATTTACCATCTGGCCTTTTTCAGAAAAAAGTAGCTGACCTCTTGGCTAGACCTGTCCTGTCCAAGAAAAATACAACGCAAGTCACACTTGTAATTGAAAATGTTCTAGCAGCCACGTTTGAAAAGAGGAAAAGAAATAGGTAAGATTAAATAACATAGTTCATTTAACCCAGTATTTCATATATATTATCATTTCAATACACACTTACCATAAAGAATCTTTTTTTTTTTTGGCACTAAGTCTTCAAAACCTAGCATATTTTAGACTGACAAAGCATCTTGATTCAGACTGGCCGTATTTCAAGTGCTCAAGAGCCACATGTAAAAGTGGTTACTGTATTGGATGGTGCGGGTCTAAATTATACTAGACGATTCTGCCTCTTGAGCAGTGAAACTAGGACAAAACTGGGCAAACACCTGGGTGGAAGTCCATGAGAAAGAAGAAGGTCTAGAAAGGAGGAATGAAGGAAGAAGCCAGCTAGCCGCGCAGGTTTGCTGCTCCTTCTTGCTCGTGGGATTCTGTGCACCTTACAGGGGACGAGGGCCAGGGGCAAACAAACTCAAAGGCCCAAAGGGGCCAGGCAGGCACCACTGACGAGCAAAGGAGGCGAAGAGTAAGACAAGAGGGAATAGTGAGGGTTGGGGCAAACCCGAGGGCGGATGCTGCCAGCTAACTGCGGCCAGCCAAAGTCAATGCAGTTGGGTGTGCCGAGTGTCCAGGACAGGCCAGAGACTTAGCTCTGCTCTGTTTGGATGTGAAACTTCCAGGTTTCCAACACACCGCGTGTGCCAAGTAAAAGCATTCTGGAAGCCTCCAGCCTGTGACCTCTGACATAAGACAGCACACTCAGTAGCTTATTATGGACGATTTCAAACCTTACAAATCTAAACCTTCCCCCTACCTCCTCCACCCTTGAATAATTTGAAAGCAAATCCCAGACATCAGCTCATTTCCTCTGTTTTTCACTAGGACTCCCAGAAAGCAAGGACTCCCCCGCCCTGTTTTTTTTTTTATTTGCTTCAGAGGTAGAATTTAGAGATTCATCAACTGCATGTAATAATACCCAGTGCCCATTCTGCCAAGTGTCCTCCTTCATGCCCATACCCAGGTTACCCCATCCCCTGCCCACCTCCCGTCCAACAACCCTGTTTGTTTCCTAGAGCTCAGCATCTCTTAATGGTCTGCCTTCCTCTCAATTTTCATCTTATTTTATTTTTCCTTCCCTTCCCTCTTTTTAAACATGACCACAGAACCTCTTGTTAGGATAATCAGACAGCTCCTTCTGATCCCAGAGCTCCCTAGTGACACGCAGACTGCGTGGGTGATGAGGGGACAGCCAGGCTTCCGCCGTATGGGCCATGAAGCAGGGGTCGGAGGGCAGAGGTGTGCCTCTGGCAGCCTGGGAGACCCCCTGGCACCTCCTAGGGGCATGGGGCAGGACCTTAGGGGGCACACGGGCACAGGAGAACAGGCCCAGGCCAAGGAACAGGCTGGGGGCACTACTGGTTTCCAGCCCAAGGACTTTCAATCCTGAGCAGGATGTCAGAGTTTGCCTTTGGGGAAGGAAGGGCCTTGGAAAAGCATGGCTAAAAGAGAAGCCTTCACTCGAAGGGCAGAGCGTGGTTCAAATGAAAGGACTAAGGGAGCTTTTTCTCCAAGACATAACACATAGGGCAGGAACAAGTCTGCCACTAAACAAAAGAAGCCAAAAGCTTCAGAACAAACAGAACTGTGGGATGGCCACAGAGGGGATGGCCCTGGGTAGTGAGCTCTCTGTCACCAGGAGCATTCAAGCCAGGGAAAGGCCCCAGTAATGTTTATGGCAGGGAGCTAGATAACCAAGATCCCTGAACCTCAGATTCTAAGCTGAAGAACGAAGTTCTTAATTTTTATCACTGCTGCTATTTTCAGTAGAGTAAAAATCACTTCTATCAAGGGTCACCAGGGCTGGGTATCCTGTTAAGAGCTTATCTTCTTATCACAGTGAATCCTGCAAGGACCCCATGGAAGTGCAGCCTGAAACAGCCCCCGCCCTGCCCCATCTCTCTGTCCTGTCTGCCTGCTTCCTACCACTTCCTCCTCTCACGCATCCTCCGTTGTTCACCTGACTGCTTCTCTCCCTGGAAACTGAGGTCCCAAGGGCAGGGACCAGGTCTATGCTGTTCCCGGTGGCATCCTCAGCTCCCAGTGCGGGGTCTACCTGCAGGAGATGCTCTTGGATGGCCGAACCCCAAAGTTCAAGGCTAGGGGGCAAAGACATGCGCTCGGGGAGGCAATGGGCTCTCAAGCCTGCCTGAACCCAGGAAAGCCCAGACTTTGGGGGCCAGGGGTGGGGACACCGATGGATGCAGAACAGACACGCGGACAACCAAGAACAGGCGCCCAGAGAGAGGCAGGGCCAAGGCTGACTTCACCGTGAGGCACAGTGACCAAGAGCCAAGATACCTTTAGGAGCCCCTGAAACTGTTCTTATTTCTTTTTGAATTAGGAGAAATCCGTGAACTTTAGGGTCGGAGATTACACACATCTTTATGCCAATGCTGTTATAAAATATGGTTTTTCATCTTTTTTCGTTTTTATGGAGGAAGGGGCCCACGACAGGAGGAGCGCCCAAGGCCTGCGAGAAGTCAGGGCCCCAGCCTGGAGGAGCGCAAGGCAGGGCCCGGAGTGCCCCCACCAACCCGCCCCGGGCACGCAGGCCACACTCACCAGCGTCTGCACGATGGCGTGGTTGGTGGCGTTCATGTAGGAGTTCAGAGGAAAGGCACACTCGCCCTCACAGTAGTAAGCGGCATAGCCTTCAGGAGCGATGATCCAGTCCTGCGGGAGGGAGAGCGTGAGCCCCACATGACCTTTGTCGCCCCAGCCCGCTCCTGCAGGCCAGACTCTGTGCTCCCAGGGGACCAAGCCGCGGCCCACACTGTCCCGAGCAGCTGGGGGTCCCGCAGAAGCAGGACAAATGGAGGCTAGGCTACCACGGCCCCCCACAGAAGGCAAAATGAGGGAAAGACCGCCCAGGGGCTGGGCGAAGCCCAGAACGGACGCTTGCACGGCCTTACTGGGAGGTGGCCCAGACAAGCGTGACCGGGGTGGCATCAATTCTAGCACTACGAGGTGCCTACACGTTGGCAGTTTGCTTTACACAAAACCTCCATGCTTCAGGTCACCGACATGGGAGAGAGACAACTAACCCACAACACTGAGAATTAAGTGACTGCAGATGAGCCAGCCAGCGCCTGGTACATGTGTGCGGCTCAGTGAAGGATGCCCACTGCCAGGCCCGCCTTCAGGGCTGGGTTAGCACAGGAATAGCGTTCTAGCAGTATGTACACCCCTCACGGGCTCAAGTCTCTGGACTCCTCCTGCAGAGGAGCTGGAGTCTGGGGCTCGGTTCCAGCACCAGGGCGCATGCATGGCCGGGCGCCCCGCGGAGCACAGAACCACGGGAGGGCTCCACACTGGCCATACGCTAATGCCCTGATAGTGTGCTTGGGCACGATCCCCGGGGAAGAACCCGGACTCCCCCACCGGACCACAAGCTCGCTGAGGAGTGGACAACAAAACGAGCGGTGATCTCAATGCCCCGTTCGGGATATTTGAGCTCCATGAGGGCAGGCACACGGAAACGCTCCCTGCCGCATCTCCAGGGCCTGGAAGAGTGCCCAGAATGTCACAGATGCTCATAAACAGGCATTAGATTGTATGACCCTCGTGCCTGTCCTAGGATTCATCCCCTGCCCTTCGCCCCATTCCATCCAAGTGGTTCCGGAAGGAGCCGTCATGGTCCTATAACATGATCTCATCCCCCAAATAGCTGGCTGGTGCAGGACCAAGCACCTGACCCGAGCTGGGCCAATCCGCCCCTGCCCTGGGAAGGGGAATCACGGAAGAAGGAAGGGCAGAGGGTGGAAGGCGGCCCTGCAGGCAGCCGGGTTCCAGCACACGGGCTCCACCACCTCTGAGAAAAGCAGGCAGCCGCAGGGTGGAGATAAAGTTCCCATGGAGAATGAGGCTCAGAGTCCAAAGTGTTGGGGCTCCTGGCTCTAACTGGAGTCTCCACCACATTTCTGCCCTTGCATATCATGAGTCATCCCTGTATCCCTGACCTGACTTCTCTACCCTAGTTAGGACACTAGGTTCTGGAGTCTTCGCTGAAGTCGATGAGAAACATGGCTCACTGCCCACACGGGACCCAGCCCCGCTGCCTTGGGGGGTGTGCGGGGACACCCACGCCAGAGCCCCCACCATCGGAGCCGATCCGGCCACCCGTCCTTACCTGCCAGCCCAGATCGCGGAAGCTCACGTACAGCTCGTGCTTCTTGCAGGCCTGCCTCTGGTCACCGCTGCTGTTTTCTACGTTGGCAGGAGACGGGGTGCGGGCAGGGGAGAGGAAACACGCACACATATTAGGGTTTCCTCAGCCTAAGGCAGTGGTGTGAGCAGTCGAACTCAGCTGGAAGGTGACCTTTCTGACACAAAAGCCACTCGAGTACCTGTATAGCCTTAAAACTCATTTCCATCCCTAGCTAACGGCCTCCGTAAGAGGCACCACCATCCCCACCCCTCTTGCGCCACCTTAGCTCCTAATGCTCTCTGGATCCTTAGGTGGACACTGGCCTTTTTATACACACGTGTTGTCTGGAAGCTGACCTCTGCCCAGATTCCATATAGGAATCCATGCGCCACCATGCTGGCTGCGGGAGCCTGCTCAGAGGGGACTGCCTCTGGCCAAGCTCACCTGCTGAGGCCAGCCCACCTCACGATGCTCACCCCTCTTCAAGGGCAAGAGGGGGCACTGACATGGCCTGGGACAAAGTCCCCACCACCAGGAAGAAATGAGAGGGCAGGAAGTCAAATCCCACTGACCTCCCAGAGAAACACACTACTGAGGTTTTTTTAAGGAGTAAAAACTATGCACTGGGGTTTTCCAGAAGTATGTAAGGTTTGTAGGCATTTGGGTTAGGGCTTGAGCACTTGTAAACACGTAGAAAGCTCTGCCCCCCCCCCTCCTCTCACACACACACAGACACACACACACACTCTGGTGTTCCTGCACAATTTTCCATCCTGCAGTTATGGAGATTATTATTTTTTTTTCTTTTCTTTTCTTACCCACGACTTGTATTTCCTCCAGCTAAAACTTTCTAAGGGCTTTCTATCATGCTTAGAGCAATGCCTCAACTCCTGCCCTTGGCCTGTATGGCCCTATGTGGCCCTGATTCCTAAGCCACAGCCTTCTTTCTGTGCTGTGTATGTACTGCCAAACCTGTTCCTACCCCAGGGCCTTTGCACTTGCTGTTTCATCTACCTGAAATGCTCCTTTTCATAATCTTTCTATGTCTGGCTCTACTTGATACTCAAGCCTCACCTCACATGTTGCCTTTTCTAAAAGGTCTTGTGAGGTCACCATTGGATCCCCAGAGCCCAGTGTCCACCCATATTTGTGTAGTTAACACACAAATAAAGAAAACATCAATGCCTCAGCTTTTGTCTACTGCTGTGATCCCTCCAGGCCTCAGAAGGTAATGAACACCAGTGGGTGAGGGACACAAGGAGAACTTCTTGCAGGTTGGAGAGGAAAGCCCAGGAGATGACCCAGGGTTGCCTGCTCGCCTGACCTACACTTGGGAAGCATCCAGATGCACCCATTTCCCCCTGCCCGGTCAGCTCTCTCAGATGGTCAGGTGAGTGGCCCTCCTGGTGGCCTCAGGGGCTCATGGCAACCCCAGCCCTTGTCAGTGACTGGTTCAGACCCAGGACTGAGCTCACCAGCTCCTATCTCATCCTTGGAGTGAGGATTGGCTCAGATAAGCAAATGACCCCATCCAAGCCAAAGGGACACAGGTGGAAGCATGCTGGGGCTTCTGGAAAAAGTTTCCTAATTCCTAAGAAAGACCCATGGGAAAAGATACTCATCTCTTGCCCCTATTGCCCGGGAACTGAAAAGGAGTAGAGCTGATTGTTACATGCAGCCACAGCCTCGAGGAGAAGCCAACACTGAGCATGGTGGGCAAGGACAGGAAGCCAGGGCTTTCATTGTCCTTGACTTTCTGGATCAACCAACCCTCATGCCCACCCAACCTTGGCACTGGGAGCCAACAGCTTTCCTAGTGGTTGAAGCCACCTGATCTGTGTTTCTGAGACTTGCAGCCAAACCACCCAGGGGGTCCTACCTGGAAAGGTGCATCCTGGTGTGGGGGTGGTAGTCAGCTGGAGCCCAGAGATAGACCCCAGAGCACACCAGCTCCCAAGTAGAGTCTGGCCAGTGGGTCAGGACCAGGTAAGGGGGTGCCGCTCCAGCTCTGGAGTCAGCCCCTGGTTCTCCTAGACCTTGGGCTCCTCGTCTGCAGAGCGAGGAGAAAGTGCCTACCAGGGCAGCTGTGCACGTTCAAATCAGTTTAGCACGATGCTAAGCTCATGGCAACAAGATGCTGATGATCATCCTTCCAGCCCACCTGCGAGGGAAGGTTAAAACTATATGCAAACTTCATTCCCACACACACTCTTTAACCATTTGGAGTTAATGACTGCTTCCTCCAAACCTGATGACACGCCATGTTTGGAAGAAGTGAAATATCAGTTTCCTGCTGTCCCCTGATTCACAAGAATTCTATCTGCATGGCTTCTAGGTTAATGAGAAACAGTAAGATAAAAAGGATATCACTGAATTCCCTTCCCCGGACCTCAACTTCCCCATCTGTGAAATGGGTGTGAGAGTTGTGTAGGAAGCCACATGTGGCTACCATACACTGTAAGTCAGGAAGATGTCCTTGGGCACCTGCTGGGCGTTACGCTGTCCTAGAAGCTCTGAATGTACAGCCACTCGGACTACTCCGAGGCTAGGAACAAATCTGAAATGAAATGGTGCGGGAGGGGAGTGAGGGTGGGAGGGAGAAAGAGAAGGAAGAACGAGGTTGAGGAGAAGAAAACAGGGAGGGCAGCAGAGGGTGCAGCAATCAGAAAATGTTCTCCAACAGGCTTTCCGGAAATGCGTAGGTCTGAGATGAGCACGTATTCATGGCTGGGTGGGTTCAATCCCATGCAACTTCCACCTCCATCAGTCTCTGTGAATATTCCTGATTTTGTACATATCTTTATATCTATAGTTCAGGAAAGCAATTTTTAAAGATTTGCAAACCAATGAGGAAAATCATATTGTATTCATTATGACAGAATTGCGTGTGTCTTTATAGGAGGGATCCTGACCCTTGGGGACACTCAGAGCTCCTGAGATGACCTCAGTGAGGGTGGGGTGGGCACAGTCTCACCTCCTGGGTGCCTGGTGCACCATCCATCCATCCATCCATGCATCCATCCATCTATCCATCCATCTATCCATCCACGCATCCATCCATCCATGCATCCATGCATCCATGCATCCATGCATCCATCCATCCATCTATCCATGCATCCATCCATCCATGCATCCATCCACGCATCCATCCATCCATGCATCCATCCACGCATCCATCCATCCATCCATGCATCCATCCATCCATGCATCCATCCATCCATGCATCCATCCACACATCCATCCATCCATCCATGCATGTATCCATCCATCCATGCATCCATCCATCCATCCATCCATGCATCCATGCATCCATCCACACATCCATCCATCCATCCATCTATCCATCCATCTATCCATCCACGCAACTATCTATCCGTCCATCCATGCAACCATCCACACATTCATCCATCTATCCATCCATCCATGCATCCACGCACCCATCCATCCATCCATCCACGCATCCATCCATCCGTCCATCTATCCAACCATGCATCCATCCACGCATCCATGCATCCATCCATCCGTCCGTCCATACAAACTGTTAATGAGTGTCTACTGGTTTGCAGATGCTGTTTTGGGCATTAGAGCTACAGGGTAGGCATGAATAAAACAAGGCCTTGCTCCAGGGGCACTTATCTTCCAGTGACAGAGGCAGGCAGTAAGTCAGCAAGTAAACATAGACTATATCCTGTCGAGATGGAGAATAGTAAGGTAGGAGAGGAGGGTGTGCTTCCAGGGGGACTGTGGGATGGAGGGTGCTAACAGAAGGATCTTCTGAGTAAGGGATGTTTGCGTAAGAACCAAAAGGAAATGAGAGCCAGCCAGAGAGGCATCCAGAGGAGGAAAATTCCAGGATGAGGACGTAGGGGAATGGAGAGGAAGGTGCCTTCCATGACTGGAAGGTCAGCAAGAACTCTAAGAGCAGTGGCTGCTGACCGAGGGACAGAGAGTCAGGCACTAGAGCCTTCCAGGAATGAGGAGGCATGAGCAGGGCTCAGCAGCAGGCAGCGTGGAGGGGGCAGAAGGTCTACTTTGCTGGACTGAGCTCCAAGGCTGGGGGCCGGGGGAGGTTGGGAGGACAAAGCAGCAATGGGGGTCCGGGGTCCCCCTTCCCTACCTCTGGGCCTGGCAGCCCGAAGGCTGAGACAGGGAACCAGTTACAGGGGTAGCAGGGCCTCCAGAGGGCCAGGTGGTAACTAACATGTGAAGGTCGAGGTCAAGGGAACCATCAGAGAAGAGCTCCAAGAAATCTATCAGACCATTCGCAATACTGTCCCGAAAGCACTGAGTGGAAGTCCAAAGATGGCCTCCATTGCTGCGGCAACGCCCACAGTCGCAGGAAGCAACGTCAATGCGCAGCCTCCTTCTCCCCCTTGCTGTAGGGATGTGGAAGGTAGAGGGGAGGGAGGAAGAGCATCCCTCAGCCAGTGATGCGTGAAGCAGCCTGAGCAAAACAGAGGACCGAACACGTTAGCTTGGGACAGGGATGTGGCAAAGAAGCTTCGGGTCAAGCACCAACATTTCTGGCTGCTTGATGTCCTAAGTAAACCAGGATCTGAAGCTTTGTGAGGCTCAGTGAGAAGAAGGTGCCGCGACTGATTAGTAATGTCTGCCATGGGTGGAGGCGGGGCAAGTATCGGCCTGAGTGCCACTTTTCCCAACCCTGTCTTAAAGCAAATCAACGATATTTGGCTTCATGTTAAAACCCAGGCCCAATAGACGAAGGCAGCAAGCAGCTTGTGAGGCCAGCTGTGGGTGCCAGTAGGGGCTGGGCACTGGCCCCGTCACCAGAGACACCTGCACCGCCCCTCCGGGCCTCCTTGGATCGTGAGGCTGCTCTGGGAGAGAGGTCAGAAGTCCTGTTTCCTGACGACCGTATATTAGCCGAAAGACTAAGATAGGGAAGAAGAGCTGCCTATGAAGGAGACTCCCAGCTCCCCTCTCCCTCTGGTCTGGCCCCCCCAAACCCATGCTGCCACTTCATTTGCCTTGACCAGCCCCTGCCTGAGCAGCTCACAAGTTACAACCCCCAGATCATTTGGGGAAGATGCCTAATTCCCAGGGGGTTGGGTGCAAATGTGGGTGGGGAGAAGAAAGTGGGACCCAGTCTCTCAACCCCAAACCACATGCTCTAAGAGCAGGTAGAGGCTCTGGGGCGGGGTGATCAGCCTACAGGTAAGAAAGCTTTGCAGTGGACAGGAGGTGGGAGGGTGACTATCCCTCCCACACATCAAGGGCCGCCACATGAGAGGATTTAGCAGGATTCCCAGCCATCACATGAGGTAAAGCCATTCAAAAGGGTATGTATGTGTGCATACACACACATTCAGACATTCTGGTTTACCAAGCCTGGGGTGCAGCCCAGGCCTTGGTATTTTTTTTTTTTTAATTAAATTTCCGGGAAGGGTTGAGATAAACTGCAAAAAGGGCCAGGAAGTAGAAAGTCCTGGGACGGAGACAGATTCCAGGCAAACTAGAACGGCTGTCATGTGAGGGAGTGAGAGCCCCGTCCTGGGGGTTATGTAAATGGAGTGTTTGGTGGGGATGCATGGGGGGGAAATTGGGTGTCGAATTCCAGGACTTTGAGGCCTGGTCTCTCTTCCTTCATTACACCCGACAGGCCTCCAAGACGCTGGGTCTGCGAGCATGGAATGTACCAGCATGTCCTGCCTGGCTGATATGGAAAGACATCTAACAAGTCTCTCTCCTCTGACCCTCCCTGAGCACCCCACCCTGCTCCCCACCATTCTCAGCGCAGCCAGAAGGATCATCTGAGCACCCCTGCCCCCACACCATAGCTTCAAACTCTGCAGAGGCTTCCAAATTTGTTTTGGATGAAGTTCAAACTCAAGATGTGACTCTGAAGAGGACTCTTGATCTTGCTCACCTTGCCAGCCCCACCCTCCCCTTGTTCCACGGCCTCCCTCTCCCCTCAAAGGAGCGCCGCCGCCTCCCACTCTAAGCCCCGTGCCTGTGGGTCCCCAGATCACTCTGGTCAAGCCGACCCAGCCAGGCCTCAGGGGCACCTGCTAGTCCCTGAGTTCTTGGCGGGGCAGTCTTCTCTGCAGCCCTAGTCACCATCCCCTGCCCCTCAGGCCTGTTAGTAAGTGACAGCCACGTCCAGCCTGGCCCAGACCCGAGGGCGGACCATGGCTGGCTTTCCCCAGGGGACTCCAGCTGCTAGAGCCAGCCCAGAGGAGGTTCCCACTGCAAATTAAGGGATTCTGTCGGATTTTCGTTAGGGGGCCTTACAGAGCCTTCCAAGAAGCCTAAAAAAAGAATGGATCCACCTGCCAGTGAAGGAGCCCTCCAGAATCCCTGCACACAAGCTTCAGACACTGAAGCCCATGCAGGGGCCCTGGGGTCAGGAAACCCTGCTCTAAAAACTTCACCAAGCACAGCGACCGTTCCTTTCTTCGCCTTCAAAAAGGAAAATGAACAGAAATAGGAAAACTGGCTACATGAAGCCAAAGAAGCTGATGACAGTAAAAGGTTAGTCTGGGGGTGGGGGCTGCTTGGCCGCCATGTGCCCCCCGTGTTCCCCTCCGGGCACAGCTCAGCTCAGCGCTGCCCATGCAGCCGGCAGGCTGATTCCGCTGCAGACCCTGCCTGGCCTCGCAGCCCACCCAGCGCTCTGAGATGGCGCAGGGGCACGCGGAGTAAACCACTCTGCAAACGTGGTGGGTCCACTTCCTACGGCTGCTTTAATGAATTATCACAAACACGGCGGCTGAAAACAACACCAGTTTATCATCTTCCAACTCTGTAGTTCAGAAGTCCCACATGGGCTAAATTCAAGGCGTCAGTGGGACTGTGTTCCTTCTGGAGGCTCAGGGAGAAATAGATTTCTTTGTCTCTTCCGGCTTCTAAAAGCCACCCACCTTGTCGGCTTGTGTGCCACACCCCACCTCTATCTTCAGAGCCTGCGACATCACACCTCTCTGCCCTCCTCTGGCCTCACACCTCTCGGACCACAGCGAGGAGGGATTCTCCGCCTGGAAGGACCTCCGTGATTACAGTGGGATGCTGGGCCCACCTGGACCATGCCGGCTTATCTCCCTATTTTAAGGTCAGCTGATGAGCAACCCACATTCTATTGGCAGCCATGGCCCCCTTTGCCATGTAAGGTAACGGATTCACCAGTCCTGGGGATTAAGACATGGACATCTGGGGAGCTGAGGGAGCACCGCTCAGAGAGCAGTATAGCTGGTCAAGGTGAGGGGACAGGGCAGGTGGTTTCTTTCAGCCACAAGCTGGGCACCTTGGATCTGGGTGGTCATTTCCGCAGTCCATGGGGAAAATGGTTTGTCGGTGAAGTTAATTTATTTGCAACTTTCCTTTTGGTCTGGGGGAACATCGATGTGCATCTTTTCAGAAGTGGCACTCAACATGCAAAAGACCATGGGGCGGGGCGGGGCAGGGTGTGGGCATGCAGGCCACAGGCGTCCACAGTGTTGAAGAGGCCGGTCCAGGCCAGCCCAGCCCGCAGACTCATCCCAGCAACCCCAGGCCACCAGATGCCAACAACACCCTGGTGCCTGGTCAGCCCAGAGGGAAAAGGACCCTGTTGCAGCCAAGCCCCAAGGCTGGCAAAGGCAGGCCCACGCGGGGCCCAGCAAATGCCTAGTGAATTGTGTGAAGACAGTTAACAGGATTGTTGGGGGGCCCAGAGTTCATCAAGCAGACCGCCTCCTGGCAAAACCAAACAGGCTCAAATCCCAGGGCTGCCGCTTACTTGCTTTGTGCACTTGGACAAGTTACTTAACCTCTCTATGCCCCATGTCTGTCTCCACTATCAAATGGCAGGCCATCCTCCTCAGAGCCTCAAGAACCACAGAACACCATACACCCTACAACAAGTACCTAAATGTCTCAAGCCCTGGAGGTTTCCTGGAAGGAATGCACTAACCAGTATTTTCTATTAAATCTTTGAATTGCTAGCTATGAAAATGCTACCTTTATTTTTAATTTGTTTTTACTTATAATAATGCATCATGGCAATGAACCTAAAAGTATCCCCCAAAATACACTGGAAAATCTAATGCTCATTTTTTTTTACTTATAATAACAAAACATTTCAAACAAACCTAAAACTATCCCAAATAATACACAAAAAACTCACTACGACCCATATTTAACAAAGTAGTAAAATGAGCCATGAGTTTCAAATATCTTTCACTTTAAGAACTAGAATTGAAAACACAGCAAACTCCCCCATTTTTTTCTCCTTTTCACTCCCAAGCAGCGGCCTCCCTGGGGAAGGTGGTGTGGCGTCTTCCCACTACATGTTTCTAGAGCTTTCTTTCATTTATTTGTAGCCATCACTTTGTCTACTTGGAAATTTACACGACTGGCATCTTGTTACACTAATGTTTTGCTATGTGCATTTCTAAATGAACTTACTACTTTTATATAGTTAAGGCGGTGAGCTCTGCGCAGGATGGGATTTTGCCGGGTTTGCTTCCTGCTACGTTGGCTCGAGGATCATTTGCGGGGCATAGGAATGGATTTGAGTCACGCCCCTACTGGGGTCCTGCTGTGAGTTCCTGGGGTCCGTGCACTGACCCTCCCGCCCCAGGGCGTACCTGCCACGTTGGCCACCCGCAGGGCTTCCTGGTTCTTGGGAGTCTTGGAGCGGTTCTGGCTGCGCTGCTTGCCCCCCGTGGAGCGGGTGCTGCGAAGGTGGACCTCCGTGGCCTTGAAGAAGGCCACCATGAAGGGCTGCTTGTTCTGGGGTCCGTGCCGCCCGATCAGGCCCGCCAACTTGGGGTTGATGCTCTGCCCTAGACCGGAAGCAGTCAAATGCACAGAAGATCAATTACAGGAGAAGCGGTTTGAGGGGAGGGGCTGCATGGAGTGACTTCTATCCTCGCCTCCGTGGTTCACTCATGCACCTGCTATTGTCCATCCAGCAAGTACTTATTCAGCATTTATGCCAGGTTGTTCAGGAGCTTGGAACACAGCAAGGAAGCGCACAGAGGTGTCCTCTCGGCATGCATGGGGTGCAGGGGAGGTGCGGGCAGGCAGCACAGACCACGGTAGCCCGTGGTGATATGTGTGCGGGGAGAAAAACGGAGCGGGGTGGGTTAGGAGCCGGCTAAGGTTTGCGGGACTTGGGCTAGAGGAAGCTCCACTTACATTTCCTTGGCCAAAGTGGGTCATGTGATCTACCTAATTTCAAGAGGTGGGAGAACCCTGTTTGCCCAAGGAGGGTGGGAACCGTGGCAAACAGCCCCAGTGATGATCACCTTATGCATGGAGGGGCCGTTTGAGCAGAGGACTGGGTAACAGCGAGGGAGGGAGCCACGTATGTGGGTATTGAGGACAGGCATTCCGGGCAGAGGGCACCGCAAAGGTAACTGCTTGGAGGTGGGAGCGAGGCTGGTGTGTTCAAGCAACAGGTAAGAGACCAGCTGCCGGGTTAGAGCACCGACTGGGGTGAGCAGGGATGAAGGAGGGGTCAGTGGGATAAATCAGGGGGGCCTATCGGGAGCACAGATCATGTAGGGTCCTGTGGGCAACAGCAAGCACTTTTCCTTTATTCTGTTTACTGAATTGAACAGTGTCCCTCCACATTCATGTCCACCCAGAATCTCAGGATGTGACCTTATTTGAAAATAGCATCTTTGCAGACGTAACTAGTTAAGATGAGGTCACACCGGACTTGAGGGTGGTGATGGCAGCTAACCCAATGACTGGTGTCCTTAGAAGAAGGCCACGTGAGGGACGCCTGGGTGGCTCAGTCGGTTAGGCATCTGCCTTCAGCTCAGGTCATGATCCCAGGGTCCTGGGATCGAGTCCCGCATTGGGCTCCCCGCTCTGCGGGGAGCCTGCTTCTCCCTCTGCCTCTGCCTCTCTCTCTCTCTATCTCTCATGAATAAATAAATAAAATCTTTAAAAAAAAAAAAAAAGAAGAAGAAGGCCACGTGAAAACACAGAGACACCGACAAACACACACGCACACACACCCCCGAGGGAAGGAGGCCAACAAACACCAAACACCAATGAAGCCAAGTAAGGACTCATTCCTCAAGCCTTCGGAAGGGGTACAGCCCTGGGACTTCTGGCCTCCAGACTAAGGGAGGACGAAGCCCTGCTGCTTTAAGCCCCCCAGTTTGTGGACCAGGGACTGAGACGGTGGTGTGAAGTGGCAGCCACGGGGTGTTTGAGCTGCGCAGCGGGCACCCCGAGTTGTCTCTAACAGAGCACCTCAGGTGCCCCCGGAGGGCCAGAGGGAGGCTACTGGACAGTCCAGGGAGAGGGACAGGGCTGGCTCCAGGCAGCAGCGAGCAGGGCTGGCCAGAGACAGATCCTCAGTGATTCATTTTTCAAATCCGTCTTTGGAATTTACATTTAAAGTTTTGTTTTGAAATGATTACAGAATCACAGGAAGTTGCAGAAGAAAATGTACAGGGACGTGCCCTGTACCCTTCCCCAGTTTCACCCCATGGTCACATAACAAGAGCACATCCCAAGCTGGGAAACAACAGAGCCTGGATCTACCTTGAAAGAAACATCTGGCAGAATTTGCTGAGGGACTGGACAGAGAGGCTGCGAGAAGGTGCAGTCACACCTGACTTTCATGCTCTGGGCCTGAGCACCTGGAAGAAGGGAGGGGCCGTTTATGGAGGTGGGGAAACTGAGGCAAGGGTGGGGGAGGGTGGAAGGCGGAACGCAGTGTGGGTCAATGGCTGCCATTTTCGGTGTCCACCTGTCGCCCGAGGGAAGCTGGCAGGTGGGCAGCGGACCATCCCAGCCCGGGTGCAGCTCCTGATCCGGGGGGAGAGATGGACTTTGGAACCACACGTGCTCTGGCTGGGCGCCAGACTTCCCGCGTTCAAGTCCTGCCTCTGTCACTCAACACACAGACGCTTCCCAGAACAGAGCTTTGCACGTCGGACATGCTCGATAAATGTTGGCTCGGGGCATCGGTCGGGGTGACAGGGAGGAATTCCTCTGGGGACAGGGTGTAGCTGGACAGCGGCCTGAGGGCCGAGCCCAGGCACCCTGACTCCACCACTGAGAGGTCAGGGCTTGCATCAGAGTGCCCAGTTAGGGAGGATCTGGAAGGATCTGGAAGAAGCTTGGGGAGGAGAAAGGAGGGCACCCAGAGGGTACGGGGCTGGAGAGACAGACAGGAGAAAGCGGACGGAACAAGCGCCATGTCCTGTACTCTGCTGCTGGGCAGAGCGGGCTGGGAGCTGAGAGCAGGGTATCAGCTCAGGCCACTGGCCAGGGTGTATTTATTGTCATGCCGTATGGTGATAAATATTCCAAAGAAAGGTAAAGCAAGAGACAGGGCAAAGAAAGCCGATCTCACTCATGAGAGAACAGCCCAGAGAAGCTGAATAACCTGACCAAGGACACCCAGCTTGGAAGTAACAGAGCAGAATTTGAACCCAGGCTGTGTAACCGGGACAGAAATGCATAACCCCCAGTTAGGTCGGAGGGGTCAGAGGCCAATGAAAGTGGTGCTTCTGGAGGCCCTGGGCCCGTCCACATCTGGAACTAACTTCACCTGGAGCCCCCCAGACGGGCCCAAGTCAGGAAACCCAGCCTCCCGGGAACCAGATCGGCACCAGGGGGTTCGCTTTGGTTTTTTAACAGCTCATGTTTAAAAGAGCAAACGTCCCCCATCCACCACTGCTTTACCTTCACCCCCTTGAATGTTCGGCTTTCCTGCATTCTTTAGCAAGGGTTTCCTCGAGTTCATGCATTTATAATTCGAACGATTCTATAAAAGAAACCATTAAAGCTGAGCCCCTAGGAATTGTATCTTGCCCCCACCCCCACCTGGAAGGCTTTTAGGGCAAAATAAAAATGCCTCGCTTGAAAACCTGATGCTGTTCCAGATACAGTAAATCCAAGGGCCGCGAGCGGGCCATGCAGCACCAAGGGAGGGGGTCTGGCTGGCTCTTGCAGCTGTCAGGACAGCCAGGTCCAGGGACCCACAGCCTCAGCAGACCAATGGGTGGACGGGGGGAAAGAAGAGGAACTTCAAGGGGTTTAAACCTACAACTTCCACCGACCACCTTGTGTGGGCCAAGAGAGGTAAAGTTGGATGCTGGGATCTCGATTGCCTCATCTGTAAATTGGGGATGATGCTATTTGTCTCACCCGCGCCCCCTTTCCTTGGTACCCAACCCAATTTTCATTTCAGCCTCTGTGCCTTAGCAGACCCCACAGGGGTGGGCCTGTGGTCTAACGGACAACAACTAATCCTCTAGCTGCAGTGATTGGCTCAAGGACGGACACAGGACCCAATGCAATCAATGAATGGAAGAGAGGTACCCTGGAAGTTTCTGGGAAAGAAACTTCCCACTTCAGCATTCGAAAACAACCTTCTCTCTCCCTGGACAAGATTGAGGGAGGAGGAATGGATGGAGCCCCAGAAATGGCCACCAACCAGAGACCACGAGATGTTTACATTTTCAAATGGGGCTGATCTGGTGGAAGGAAGAGCAGAGAGACAGATGCGGAATTTCTGGTGACGTCGCTGAGCCACTGGATCAAACCAGTCCTGAAGCTCGTTTCTTGCCCCAACCACCAAAATGAACAAACCCCTGTGATTGTTTAGTCCAAGCCGCACGCATGTGTGTCTACAAAAACACGTGTGTGCAATTCCTCATAATTGGGACGGTTACTGCTGTTTCATATAAACCTGGCTTTTATGCAATATACCGTGACATCTTTCCACATCAACGAAGCACACTGACTTCATCCCTCGTGGCCACAGAGGAGTCTCGCATCTGGAAATGCCTTTACCTTATCCTCTCCTACCAACGGACACTGAGGTTATGTGTCCCAGGCTTGAGCAACTACCTTGTTATTGACCCCTTAGTTCATTCAGCAATACTGACGAACACCTACTGTGTGCCCGGCTCTGTGAGAGGTACAACAGTGAGCCAGAACAGCCCCCCAAAGCACCGCTCCCCCCCCCACCGGGGAGGGAAATAAGCTCAGGGATGCAGAGTATTGTGATTGATGGTGGTGATGGCCACGAAGTAACTAGGACCGGGTCGGGGGCAGGGACAAGGGGGACTGGTCAGGGAAGGCTTCTTAGGCACGGGGGTTCTGGAGGAGGAATGTTCCGCAAGGAAGGAATGGCAAATGCCAAGTCCAGGAGACAGGAACACACATGGT
This sequence comes from Neomonachus schauinslandi, assembly GCF_002201575.2. Taxonomy (NCBI): domain Eukaryota; kingdom Metazoa; phylum Chordata; class Mammalia; order Carnivora; family Phocidae; genus Neomonachus; species Neomonachus schauinslandi. The sequence goes on from NC_058412.1 coordinate 132,665,824, forward strand.
GTGTTTGAAGAACAGGGAGGAGGGGAGTGGAGCTGGAAAGAGGGAGGGAAGGGGGGCTGGTGATGAGGCTGGGTCACAGAGGGCCTTCTTGGGGGCTCTAGATCACATTCTAGGTATGACGGCAGCCACAGAGGGTCTGGACAGGGGAACATGGCCAGACTTCTGCGGTGAGAGACCCCCTCAGGCTGGTGTGGGGGGCAGATGGTGGTCCAGAAACAAGCCCCCTCCCACCAGGCTCTCCTCTAGACCCTCGCACTTTGGGTGGCCTCTCTGGGCCCTGCCCACGTTTTGCTGCCCTCCCACGAGCCCCACAATTCAGGGCAGGGTGGTCCCCTCCACCCACTGCCCCAGCACAGGACAGGGTTCTAAGACTGGCCACAGCACATTGACCCAACAATGGTGGCAACACAGTGGCTGGTCCTCGGCCGCCGGCACTCAGACCACTGGGGGGCACTGGAGGATGTGCACACGTGTCCCAGGAGCACCGCTCCCCCGGAGTCCTGACGACCACAACTGTCTCCACACATCGCTAAGTGTCCCCTGGGAGGCCACACATCCCAGGTGGTGAGCCACGGCTTGTCACACCCCTCCCTAAAACAAGCGCCACTCCTGGACAAACACACAAAGGTAAGTCCTCACAGTCAAGTTTTTAACTGTAAAACGCTAGAGACAATGTGGCATTTTATCCAAACAGTTAGCGGACCAGGCACCTAAATAATTCATTCATCTTTTTACAAATATTCATGGTGCACAGGCCGGGGCCGGGCACTGCTCTGTACCCCGGGGGTTACACCCAGAGCCCAGGGAAGGAAGCGCAGAACCAGATACAGTGTGATCACATCTTGGAGAGAAGAAATTTAAAGCATATACCAACATATGAGAGTATGTATATATGTAAGGTTTTTTCTTTTTTGTTTTAATACCCCCAAAAGGGGCCAAGAAGCATTTTACTGGAGGAGAGGACATGTGGGTTGTCTGGCAGAAGGATTCTATTTCATTTTATGATATCACAGGGTATTGGCTTTACTTAGCACGTGCAAGGGCAAGTATCTCTTTTGATGGTGTGTATCTAAATGTCCAGGGTGAATATCACCGAATAGGGAGCCAGGCCACATGCATGAGGCAGAGGGCTGGAGGTAGGAGTAGTAACTGATCGAGGCAGGGAGGAACAAGAAACATAATACTTTAACCATAAGGTCTGTGTCTTCAGGGAAGTTGGAAAAGATGTATAGTCTAGCTAAGAATTAATAGGTTAAAAAGAAACAAACCCACCTGAAGATTTGCCCAAGAACAGGGTTGCCAGACTTTGCAAGTAAAAATACAGGATGCCTGGTTGAATTTGAATTTCGGAGAAATGAATAATGTTGGCAGTATGTGGGACATACTTACACTAAGTAATTATTTGTTGTTTAGCTGAAATTCAAATTTAACGGGGTGTCTTGTATTTTAATCTGCCCAGAGGTGCTCCTCAAGTGAGGAGAGAAAGGTCTTCCCGATGTAGCATTAGATCTGATCCCCCTGTTGGCTGCAGCAATACGTGATGGACGAAGGCATCTGGTCTACCCGGTAGGCAGGTGCGTGGGCTCAGGGCGATGGCTTCGCTGCTTTCTTCCTCTTTAGTAGAACACATGGCTTGCCTCTTTGTGGGATGTTTTAATTCTGTTTTGGTTTTGAGTTGGTTTTTTTTTTTTTTTTAATTTTAGTGCTTAAACGAACATCTTGAATACAGATGTGTGAGTCTTCACAAATGTATAGACTGATGTGATCACCACTTCAATCAAGATGCAGAATGGCTCCAGCGCCCCCCAGAACTCCCCTGTGCTGCCTTTTATCTCAGTGCATTGAAACTGGAGATGTCTCTGCTTCCCAGGGACATGTATCAAGGTCTGGAGACATTCTGGGGTTTTACGACTTGAGGGAGGTGCTTGGAGAACCATCTAGTGGGTAGAGGTCAGGGATGGTGCTAAACATTGTATGGTGCTCAGGATGACCTCCCAACAGAGAAGGAGCCAGCCCCAGATGTGAACAGTGCTTTCTAGACCTGTTCTTGCCCCACTCCCACCCTCTGGCAACTAGTGACTTGTTCTCATCCCCATAGCTTTGCATTTTCTCGACATTTCATGTACGTGGACTCTCACTGTCTTCTGCTTCAGCTTACTTCCATCTGGACGTCTTTGAGATTCGCCTCTGGGGTTGCATGTTCCAGTTGCTCATCTCCCTGTTGCTGAGTACTATTGCATAGTATGGATTTGATCCCGTCGCTGAGTAGTATTCCACGGTATGGCTCTAACCCAGCTTGTTGATCCACTCACCTAGTGGAGGACACCTAGGGGTGCCTCCAGCTTGGATGGTCATGAATATGAGAAACATTCACCAACAGGGTTTGCATGAACCTACACTGTCCTTGCTGTGATGGAAAGCAGAAGCGAAATCCTTTGTGCTGCTCATTTCCCACAGCCTTCGCACATTCCACGTGTCCACCTGTTCCCAAATCATCACACCTGCTATCTGAAAGGCCAACAAAGCTGTCTGAGCAGGCTCTGCTCCCACTCCAGAGCTGAGTGGGGAAGGCCCAATCCTAGAAGCGTTCAGTGAGGCAGAAGCGGCTGGCTGTGGCTGCACATGCCATGCCCAGCCCCTTTGTCCCTGGCCCTCCTCCATACGAGGAGGCTGCAAACAGACACTTCCTAGTCTCGCATACAGCTCGTTCTAGGATGGGTGCTGCAGGCTTCTCAGAGATGCTCTCCTCCCTAAAAAGGCAGGCAGAAGGAAAGAAGATCCTTTATCTAGTCCACCTGCTTCCTTCCTCCATGCTTGGGGATGTGGAGGCCACCATCTTGCCAAATGTGATGTGATGAGTCTCAGGACACAACGTGGGGCCAGGAGGGAAAAGATCTTGACTGTTGTTGATTCTGCCAACCCAGGGGTTGGCAAACTATAGCCTTCAGGCCAAATGCAGCCTACCGCCTGTTTTTGCAAATAAAGTTTTATTGGAACCACCTTGCACATTGGTGCACATATTTACCACCTGCTTTCATGCTCTAATGCCACAGTTGAGGAGCTGTGGCAGAGACTATCTGACCCACAAGGCCTAGAACATTTACCATCCGGTACTTTATAGGAAAAGTTTGCTGACATCTGCTCTAACCAACCCTGGATCCACATACTTCCAGACTTGTAAAGGAAACCATAACTGCCCCGAGATAAGGCACCTTAATTGTCTGTTATTTGCCCATGAAAGTATTCCTGACAGAGTTGGTTCTACCCATTGTTGGCTCACAATAAATATGAGAAACCACCATTACTGAGCGTTTGCTCTACGCCAGGCACTGTGCTGAGCCCATTCCTCCTCAGGTAGGCCTCCTGACCCCACATTTACAGATGGGGAAGCCGGCTCGAAGCTGTGAACTTAACCACCAAACCATCACTGAGTCCAGGTGGATGGAAACACAGGAAGGAAAAGATTGCTCGGGCGTGAATGTGGGCAACCTACAGAGCCTCCACACTGTAGGAAGGATTCCCCAAGGCATGAGGAGGAAGGTCTTCCAAGAGGTGAGCCAGTGGGTGGTGGTGTGCAGGACTCTGGGCGTGGAGGACAGGGACAAGCCCGTGCATCAGGCCACCGTTGGCGGGTCCTGGAGAGGCAGGAGCAGAATCAGCAAGCCCAGCCCAGGGGAAGATCCGAGGGAGGGGCATGGAGCCCAAATGGGGCCTCTCAGGAGAGGAGAGAGCACAACCCAATCACAGAGAAGGCGACATCTTCGTTTTCTCGTGGCTTCGTTTTCCAGGCCCAGAGCCACTGGATCCCCCGTGGAGGCCCACAGCAGCAGAATGCTCTTCGCCGATTGTACAAAACACATTAATTCCGGCCACTTGTCTCCGTGGACCAAGGCCCAAGTGACAGGTGAGAACGTAGTTAACACTTGTGACATCTGCCTGGCCCCAATGACCCAGTGTTGTCCCAGTCACTGCTGCCCACCCAGCCCGGGAAGGACCCATCCCAGCCTCTGGGTCATCAAGGCCTCCTCCTGTCTCTCACTCGGCTTCTGAACAAACAGGATGTGAAGCAATCACAAGGGTGACGGCACCTTGGAACCAGCTGCGCGCTGTGGGCGGATCACTCGCCAACCTCAGCTTTACGGGGCTTGGTCTGCACAGCTGCCCTGGGCGAATGGCTCACCTCGCGGTCCCGTCCCAGCCGCCGCCGCCACCGCCGCCGAGCATCACACCGGGACAGCAGATGCCCTCTATCCTTTAAATGCCTTGCAATCCCATTCAATCCCGTCGGAGCTGGTGAAGAAGAGGGGCACGTGCTCCCGCACCCGAGGAGAGAAGCGAGAGGCTCCCTTTTCGCACAGACATCCAGAATGCATGTGTGTCTGACTTCAGGAAGCAGACAGGGGGCGGGAGCGGGGAGACCAGGCCTCCTCATCTACGGGCAGCGGCTGGAGGCAAGGAGGCCTGAGGGGGGCAAATGAGGCCACCAGATTGTCTTCTTGGATTAGAGAGGTCGGGCTTTTCGACACCGCCCTCCGGAGCCTCTGAGTGATTTCTTCTCTGGACAAGGGAGAGGAGGAGGACCCTAGAAACTAGGACAAGAGGCTGGAGTCCTTGTCTTGGGAACAAATGACCAGGTGTTTGCACGTCTGCAAGGACAAAAGCGTCTCAAGCCCGAAGCAGTGTCTTCGTCTGCCCGCAGCTTTGGGACGGAAGGTGGCAGTGGAAAAACCATGGGTATGGATCCAGAGAGCAGCTGGAAGCCCTCCTGAGAACCCCAGAACTTGTCTTCACAGCCTCCTCCCTGACCTTTAGAACACGGTCTCGTCACTGTCCACCTTCCGACGAGAACGTGGGCAATGTGATGGCAAAATCCTTCAGGCCCTACCCCAGTGCCTACAACAATCTCAGGCTCATCAAATGTTTGCTGAGTGAAGAAATGTGTTTCCAGTGCAGGTGGAGGGGCTCTCGACTATAGGAAGCTGGTTCTAACACCCAGGTGCTGGGGCAGGGAGAGGCCAGCATTGCTCCCTGGCCTGGGACGCAGGACCCGGGGCCATCCTGTCTGCAGGTACAGTGCCCAGGCCCATGGTACTTTTAGGGGCCCATGAAAATGTTTTCATTTTTAATCCAGCCAGGATTATATTCATCTTTATACCAACATGGTCATAAAACATCATTTTTACTTTTTTTTTTTTTTTAAATGGAGGGAGGAGCCCACAAAAGTCAAACGCAGCCCTGGCCACTTCTGTTGGTCCTGCGGGAAGCACATTGGCCTCTGGGTTCTTTCTCAAACCCTTTCCTTCCCAGGCAGGAAGCAGGACGCGGTAGGGTCCCGAGCTGTCTGTTGGCAGGGCCCAGCCATGTACCTGGCAGGCGCTCATGGAGTACACACTCCCCAAGCCTGGTCCCTGCGGACCACATTCCTCGGAAGGCGTTTCAGCGAAGAGCGAAGTTGGGGGACTGGAGTCAGAACCAGCGGTGAAGCCCAGGTCTACCCAGGGAACTGGGCGACTTCAGGCAGGTGGCTCCCCCTTCTCGGCCTTGGTTTCCTCGTCTGCTAATGTGTCGATGCTAACAGCCGCGCTCCCTGGGCAGGTCCCCGAAAGCACGAAGCTCGTCAAAGGCAACCATGACGATCCCATCGAGCGTGCAGGGAGCATGGATGGGGTGCCAGGCCCAGGGCTCAGCATTTCACAGGAATTCACTCTTCTGCCCGACCATTATTGCGCCCATGGAACAGAAGGGACAAGGCATCGGGAGGCTGGACCCGCTGCCCAACACGACATGAGGCTGCCCGAGGAACAGGGACTGGGCTGCTGGCTCCGGGCGGGACCCGTGTGGGTCTGTCCCTATTCTGCACGGGAGCCTTGAGCCAGCAGCCTGGCCTGCAGCGACGGTTCAGGCCTCACCGGCACCACGGGGACAGCCCCCTTGTCAGCTGGCTAGCCCTCCACCCGGGGGGAGCCAGAACGCGTCAGCACCCCTCCATTTGTGCCTCCTCTCCTCTCCCACCCGCCCCTGGAGCGCAGAACACCGCCTGTGTGGCTTGGGGGCAGCTGCCTCTCCTCTTGCCTTCTGTACAAAGGGAAAGACAAGTAGACGCCAGCCCTCCTTCCCACAGCGTCCTGTCATCGGATGAGACAACGCTCCCCAGTTGGCTCCCGATGAGCCACAGGTGCCCGGAGCGTTTATGGGCTTCTCCCCCGCACAGGCACGCTCTGTGCTGCTCCCCAGGGGCACTAACAGGAAGGCGCAGCTGGAGGGAGAGGGAGGTCTTCCTCCTGGGTGGTCTCAGGAGGGATTTGGAGACCCGCTGAGCAGGAGGCTCCCCTCGCACCAGACCTAAACCTTCTCAAAGAAGATCTATGACGTCTGTGCCTCACTAGGATGGAAGCAAGCTCACCAGTACAACTACCATCAACATGCCCATTGTATGGGTGTGAAAACTGAGGCCTCTTGAGAGGGGACAGGCTCCATATTCCAGCAGCCACCTAGTGGCTGCAAGATGCTGCTAGGGTCTGGACAAGGATCAGACGCTGTACCTGACTCGGTGCCCCTTCTCCTTTCCTCCCAGGTGGGCACTGGGGGCTGGGCAGGGGTCACCGCCCTGGAACTCGGCTTGCCCAGGTGCTGTAGGCAGCAGCGGGGCTCACTGAGTTTAGGTGAATGCCAGCAGGAGCCCCCGGGGCAGGGGCCCGGCTGCTTCTACAAGAAACACAGCTGTGGTGTACCAGCAAACGGAGCCCCAAGTCCACGGACTCCCCAACAGGCTCTGCTGGTCTTTCACGGGTGCGGGCATTTAACATGGTGGGGTGCTCAGCCTGAGCATCATCTTAGTAGCAGGTACCCCAAAACACGGGGCATGACTTTGCCAGCATGTCAGCACTGGGCCAGGCCCCAAGTTACTCAGGGAGCTCGTGAGAAAAGGCAGCTTCCTGGGCCCAATCCTCAGGGACTCAGCATCAGTGGGTCTGGGGTAGGACCTGGGAATCAGTAAGTTCAACATGCCCCCCAGGGGATTCTGAGGGACACCGGGGTTGGAGGGAAAGCAACTGCATAGCCAGGAGCCCATGGTTTCAGAAACGCTGGGCTCACTTGTTTTTTATCTCATTCCCACAAAGACCCGAAATTCATACCCCCCAGTTAGCCATTGTACCCTTTATCCTTCTCTGATGGTCTGAGTGGGTGGTCCTTCCCTGACCCAAGCCACCAGGCCAAACTTGCTTCCTGGGCATGCACAGTGCCTGGACAGAGCAGCCAAATCCCTGGGTGGTGGCATCCATACCCAGCTCTGGGTGCCCCATCTGGGAGGGGGCGGGAGGGGAGGAGACAGGCCCTGAGTCATGCGTACAGCTTCTGATCCTTGCCCGGACCCTGGGTTGCATCTTACGAGCACTAGGCTATCCTCCCCATAGATGAAGAGGGGTCCCCAGGTGGCTGCCAGAACATGCAGCCGCACACCTGTCAGGGGCCTCCTGTCCCGTGAGGATCTTACTGGTAGCATCTGCCTTGTGGCTCATGGTGGGAATTACAAGAGATCATGGCATAAAGCACTGACTCTGGGCTCAGTGGCTGCCCCAAGTTGAACAATTAAACTCTTCACTTGCATGAGCTCATCTGATCCTTCACCACCACCCTGGAAGGTGGAAACTATTATTAACCCCACTTTCCAGATGAGGGACATTAAGTGACTCACTCTGGATCATGTGGGTAGAAACAGTAGAGGTGAGGTTTGAACCTGGTGAGTCTGGCCTCCTGGGCCCAAGCTTTAACCATCAGGCTGTGCCATCTCAATGAGTGCCAAGCCTTACCTGCATTCTGGGGGGAAGCAGAAGCTGGAGGAAATAAGGGCACAAAGCCCCAGACTTTGGGGGAGAAAGGTGATGGCAAGCCTGACACTAGGGGAACTGGGTTGGGTGTCACTTAAGAGAAAAACCAAACTTGGGCCACCCCAAGCCAGCAGGGCAGACAGGGCAGAGAAGCACAGACCCATCAAGGTCAAGCTGGAAGATCTAGACAATATCCACAAGTCCAGGAAAATGGTCACTCTGAAGAGAGGAGTCAAATCTACCGTAGCCCCATTTTTACTTCATCTCCAGTATGTTCCTCAGGAGCTTGTAAGTGAAAAAGAGAGTTGAATGACTCTATTGTCAAGTAAGTTTAGAATTCCTCTATGCTCTATTCCCCATCAGGAAATTCACAACGGATGTTTGCAAAATAAAGGTTCTGAGAAGTCCTGCAGAGAAACCTGCTTAGTTTATCCAACCTGGCCTTTCTCACACTTAACTGATCATGAATGCTTCCCTTCCCCCGGGACACCCATCGACACTTCATGGGACACAGTTTGAGAAGTTCTGGCATACAAGAGGGATTGCACACTTTGTCTATAAATAATCATCTGAAAATAATAAATCTTTTCAACTTTGTGGACCACAGAGTCTCTGTCACGACTACTTAACCCTGCTGTGATAACACAAAAGCAGGCTTAGACAATACGTAAATGAGTGAGTGTGGCTGTGTACTAATAAAACTTTATTGACACCAAAAAGTGAATTTCATATTATTTTACATGTCATGAGACGGTCTTCTTCTTTTGATGTTCCTCCCCCATTTAAAAATGTGAAAACTATTTTCAGCTCACAGGCCACAGAAAAACAGGATGCAGGCTGAATTTGCCCCTTTCAGGAATTTATCCCAGAGCTACACTCAAGTGGACAACGACATGTGCACTGAGGTTTTCCACTGCAGCCGTGTTTGTAAGAGCAAAGGACCAGAAAACACCTACACGTCCTTCCCGGGAGGGCGTGGATAAGTCAGGAGCAGTAATAACAACACTAACACCATTAATAACAGAAGCAACAGCCCTGGTTCAGGGCGTGTTTCCTGGGCATCGTGTCTAGACTCAGCCTCTGTTTCTCAACGCATGGCCCGGGACGAGCCGCCTCCATGGCAGCCTCCCCTCCACTCCAGACCTGTTGAATCAGAATCTGCATTTTAATGAGATGCCCGGGCGACTCCTATGCACACTAGGGCACTGTTTTAAAACTCCTTCTGTATTAATGCCCCCTACGGCCCTGTGTGTTGGAGACAAGGAGGCTCTGGAAGGTTAGGGAATTTGTCCAAAGTCACACGGGGAATGAGTGGCAGGCTACATTCACTCCGCACGTATGCGAAAACACAACAGCCCCCGAGCAAAGAGGGCAGCTCGTCCACGGCTGCAAAGGGCCAACCTTCAAGGTAAGTTGTCAGGTGAAAAAAAAAAGCAAGGCAGACAACACCATATACACTATGTCACTACTTGCGGGAAGAATAAAATAAAAGCAAAGCAGAATCTATGTGCAGTTGTTTAAACACCCAGAGGGCATTTCTGAAAAGACAGCCAGGAACGTGGAAACAGCAGGTGCCCCCGGGATGGAAGCAAGCAGCTGAGGCGGCGGCCCCGGGGAGAGCTGCACCCTTGCACGCATCTGTAACTTGCCTTTTAAGCCACTGGTAAGTATTACCTATTCTAAAGTCAGTGTGTTTCTAGTTTGGGTTTTTTTTCCTGAAAGCTGGTGTAAGGAAGAAGCTACCCACTCCAAAGCGATCCCCCACTTAATAAGAAGCACGCTTTGGGGGCAGGCGTGCGTGCAAGCAGTCCCACCCTGGTTCCCACTCGCCTTCTGGCCACCCTTGTCAGAGCAGGCGGATGCCCGGCAGAGTGAGTGGGAGGCACAGGGAGACGCAGGCCAACAGTGGACTTTCCAAATATTTGGGACTCAGAACCACATCTGGGGTCACTTGGGAGGGGCTTCGTGCCTTCCTTGCACCCGTGTCGTGGTCCTTAACCAGGGGCAGTTTTGCTCTGCAGGGAACATTTGGTAACATCCGGAGACATTTTTGGGAGATGCTACTGGCCCCAGTGGGTAGAGGCCAGGGCTGCTGTTAGACATCCGGCCACGCACGGGACACATGCCCTATGTGTCCAGGTTGGGGTGCCTGGGTCAGCACGTCTCAGGTGGCCATGTGTTCCGCCATCACCTGGGGCCCCGGTTGAAGTGCTGGTTCTAACGTAGCAGGCCTGCATTTCCAAGAGGATGCCAACCCCGCTGGTGAGGGCCTCACTCTGCGCAATCAGGCCTCGCCCAACCCGGCTACGGCCAACTGTGTAATCTTCTCTTGCAAAGGGGGTAGGTGCTACTTTGGCTTGGGATCGAAAGGCTGGACAGTGGGTACTGGCTGGTGGGGGCTGGGGGCCCTGTTTTGATGGAAACAAGCACGAGCTTGCTGAGCTCCTACACGAACCCAAGAGCACAGGCTGAGTCGGACCCAGTGGGGTGGTGGCCGGAGACCTACCGTCCAAGGTCTCCACGCAGAGCTGCAGGCCCAGATTGTGCCGTGGGTTGACCACCCAGTGATTGCTGGTGGCAGTGATGTCGAACACCAGCCAGCCCTCCTCCGAGGCCCAGAGGGTGCGGCTGTCCAGCAGGAACAGGTCTGACTCCCTGCAAGAGAGGAGGGGAGACACAGGCCCCAGGTCAGCAGGTCATGGCTCCATCACCCCGTCACCAGCCAGCCGCTGTTGGAGAGAAGGACCATGTGGAGTAGGGGAGGTAGGAGGAGGGCCACCAGGCCCCCAAATGTGGGTACAGCAGAGCAAGACCCAGGCCTGGAGACCTCTTAGTAGCTGTGATGGGAAAAGGGAGTGTGTTAGTGGCATAAAGAGATCCACACAGGGGACAAGGAGCTGCTCCGAAGCAAACTCACCCTTCACACTTGTTAGGGGGGCACACCAATGGGATAGGGGGACAGGAAGGTAGGAATTTACAGCCTCTGTGTTGCCGGGAGTCTCAGGGAACAGAAGCCCACATTTGTTAGATTACTCACCATGTGCCAGGCACCCCCCCAAATATTCTACACACATCATCTCATTCAACCCTCACGACCCTACAGTGTAGGGATATTATCATCTCCCCTGGCTATGGTAAGACCATGACTTGCCCCAGGTCATTTAGCCAGGAAGTTACTGAGTTGGGGTGTGAGCTCAGGTAACTGAGCACGAGTGCAGATGCTCTTCATTTCCATGCCATGCAACTTCTTCATAAGTCCACCAAGTATTAGGAGGTGAACTCCTAGACTGACATTATTAATAGAGATAAGCCTTTAATCCTCTCTTTCTCACATTTTGCAGTAGCAAAATGGGTAAAACGACAACTGATGTTGTAGTGGATGGACAACGGATGGGTGGATGGATGGATGGATGGATGGATGGATGGATGGATGGATGGCTAGGTGGATGGATGGATGGGTGGGTGGGTGGGTGGATGGAAGAATGGATGGGTGAATGGGTAGCTGGATGGGTGGATGGATCGGAGAGTAGATAGGTTGGTGAATTTTTACCTCTGGTAAAAGACAGCAGAATTCTAGTATACAAGGTCTCATAACATCTTGGGCAGTTTTACTTATAAACATTCAAAGTTTCAATATTTTGAGTCCTTCAATAATCAGTTAAAATATTTGAGCCCCCCACATTGTGCCAGACACTGGGGTACAATGGTGAACAACATCTAACCAGCCCCTGCCCTGGGGCATTGACAATCTCCATCCCATCATACCTGGAATGATCTAATTTTCCTGGGAATTAAGGTGAATTTTCTCTGACTATTTATGGAGCACTTACCGTGTGTCAGGCTCTGGGTTGAAATGCCTGACCAGCGTTATGTCAGCACTGAGTCCTTACAACAACTCTGTGAGGTGGATAATATTACCTGGGCCATTGTGCAGACCCCAAAACTGAGGCTTAGAAAGGCACAGTTGTTTGCCTGGGGTTATTAGGGGTCCCTGTGTGCTAAGACAGAGCCAAGGCAGAACTGAAATCCAATGAGACGGCCTGTAAGCCCAAGCTTGCAACCACATATGAACACAGTTCTTCTGGACACTATCTTTGCTCAGGTGTGACTATCATCATTTCAGAGCCTTTGGCAAATCAAACTCATTGTAATATAAGCCATTAAGACATCGGCTGGAGCCGAGGAGCAGATGCCCCCTTAGATGAGGCACATATCTCTTGTTGGCCCCCAACCCTGATTCTCCTATCACCAGTCATCCCCATTCATCTCTGTGGCCTGGAGACTCCACGTTTGTGAGGTTGCCGAATTGTAATTCTGCTGCATGCCATAATACACTGACGTTTACCAGTCCCCTTCATGTGTACAAGACTTGTGAGAAGGCACGCAGAAAATAAATGAGTAATTTTAGCCAGTGTCTCAAATCTCCTTGAACGCAGAACCCACTGGAGTTGTATGGGGAGAGTCACGGATCCTCAGAGGGGCGTACACAGGGCTGGAGAACCAGCCTCAGATAGAGCAGGAGCCAAGGCAGGTGTGAGGATGCAGGGCTGTCTCATCAAGCACAGCTATCGAAGGCAGGAACTTGGGTTCCATTTCTCTCTAGGCATCGCTCCATCCCAAAGCCTGAGAGCAGAGAACCTAGCTGGCTTAGTCAAGGGGGTGCCCAGCCCTTGGCCATGGGAGGGAAGGGATGGGACAGCATCACCGGGACCGCAAGATCGAAAGAGGGGTTATCCACATCCACGTCCCTGAAAATCTCACTTTAGGTGATATTCAACAATGGCCAGAACCTGATTCAGAAAATGCCGAATTATATTACGCAATGTGTGCGAATGAACCATGACTGGGGATCTCCTAGCCAACAAAACGTAGCTGCAGCACAAGACAGTGCGTTGTCTCCTTGCCAGCCCCTCTGAGCTCACGCCCCCCTCCAGCACGGAGAGATGATAGAAGATGATAGAAGCAACGATGGCTTTTTAGAGCCACAGAGGATACCGAGGACCCTAACTTGGACTGTCCTGTCCCAACGGAATAATAACGAGATGGTCTTTCACGACCACCTCTCTTCCACTTCTTCCCTGGGCCCCTGGACAGGCAGTTCCAGAACTGGCTTGGGGGATGGCTGCACAGATTTTCAACTTACAAACAAGAGTTTCCTGCTGTCCCCGTCTCCAGTTTGCCCTGATGACTGCCCTGGCTATGGAGCGCTGCAGTCAGCAGTCCACAACAAACAGCAGAGAAGAAACGCCACTCCAAATCCAAACAGCTCCCCCGCTCAGACAGGCTCCCCGGGCCCTCGTAGGAAGCGTCCACACCACAGCACAGAAATCGCCAACCTGGGTGGTGACTTTGCTGGAAAATGTTATTTGCAGAAAAATGTGACCAGATATCTGGATAAGCCCTTATGGGCAGTAAAACAACAAACAGTAACTTGGGGCCCTCGAATAGTGAACGTCTTGCCAAATGATACCAAACGTTCTTATTACCAGCTCGCCTTGACTTATCCCGTGAATCAGAGGGAACACACCAACTCCCCTCCCCCCAGCCTCGGTCTGGGTCTGTTCTGGGCCTGCTTGGAAGGAGCAGAGGCGCATTTGAAGGCACCGGGGCAGGAGAGCCTTGGAGAGGCGGGAAGAGCGGGATACTAAAACGGGCTTTGCTTCTGCCCCGAAGGTCTGGGCATGAGGTTGGCCCACATGAAGAGGACAATGTAGAAATGACTCTGCAACCAAGTCCACGGGGACAGGTGGGAGAGTGGGCTCTTCTAGCTGCCACCTTGAGCATCTCATTAGAGCACAATGGTTCTTACACAGGGGAGGACATCTGTGACATGTTATTTACCTTGAACACGCTGGCTTCCCTGACCCAGCCCGGGCGCAAGCAGAGGTGAGAAAGGCTCAGGGTGACGGTCCCCCAAGGAGCCCGACAGCACTCCCCCACCCTCAGCCCTGCTGGAACTCCAAGTGCTTCCCTTGCGTCAATTCTCCAGGGTCCCCAACGGTAAGACTGTTGTTCCCATTTTACAGATGAGGATGGGGGGCTCCAGGGAAGTGAAGCCAACTGTCTACGCTCAGTGACCTTGTAAGGGACAGAACCAGGCGCAGCATCGGAAGTCTGACCCCAGAACTTGAGCACGTGAGCCCTGTCACTTCCTTAACTCAGCTCTCACCAAAGGACAAGAGACACAGGAGGTGGTTGGATCCTACGTAATGCCTATTACTGTCACAATGGTGTGTGGAGCAGAGAAAATACTAGATAGGTATGAGATCTGGGGGGGTGGGGAAGAGAGGAGAGTAGGTCGAGCCAGCTGATTCCTGGGCCTGTTTCCTCCTCTGTAAAATGGGGATAATGCCACCTTCTTCAGCAAGTGCAGAGACCCCAAGGGAAGACCAGCTAGGCAGCAAACTCTCAAGGTTCCCTGGGGCATCTCTAGAGTTTTCCCTGGCGCACATTCCCTGCTAGATCTGTTTGGGCCCCCATGTTATGTGACCTCCCCAAAACCCAAGAGTCAATAGTCAATAGACTACCTATCCATTCAAAGAATGTTCACTTTGACTCCAAAGTTCATCCGACAAGTATACTAGGATGTTCAGAGTCATAGACTTTCTGCAAATAGGGCCACCCGCAATTCCTCCTACCTCGGTACCCACAGGCAGCTCTGCCATAAATCAATGGAGTCTGTTCCCCACGTCTGAAGTCCAGGCTGACCTTGCACCTTGCTGTGACCAGTAGGACCCAGTGGAAGTGAGGCCCAGCTCTGTCCGAGGCTTAGCAGTTCTGTTTTGGCTCTCTGGGAAGCTAGCCATGGATCAAGAAATCGGACTGCTGTGCTATAGAGAGAGACTGCATGGCAGGGGGCAGAGACCATGGGGCGAGAGGGTCTAGCAAAGAGAGAGACAGAAACCAAGCCAGCCCCCAGCTGAGCTGTGAGCTTCATCAGTGACCACGGCAGACACCGTAGAAAGTACAAGAACCACCCAGCTGAGCCCTGCCCAAATTCCTGAGCAACAAAATGACTGTCGATTTACACTGTGTTGTGGGTAGTTTGTCCATCACAGAGACAGAACCCAAACCATAGTTGTACTGTTTATTGCAGAAAAACTGAAAACCATCTACTAAGAGACACTAAGACATGGTGGTGTGCACAAACTTCCATATAAATCAACACTTCTTGATGAGGGGGAGATAGGGTATCAAGCGAAAAGGTGTTATAAAACAGAATGTGAAGTGTGTACATTTCTGGAGAAATACAAAATGCTAAAAAATGGTGAAAAAAAGAAATAGAAAATTTCAGCCACACAACATGCATTAAGAATTGAAATAGAAATGAAAAGCCTTTCTCACCCCCCCATTCCTAAATGGCTTTGTACTGTGTTTTTACCAAAATCACCAAATTATCAACAGACAATTCCTGCCTATACAAATTGGTCAAGAAAATGGGAGAAGACAAGGTGGGAAAAGCTAGTCCACCATGGCCTCCAACAACGGACAAGGCCAATGTGAATAGACATCTCTATAAAGATATACGAATGGCCAGTGAGCCAATGAAAGGAAGGCCAGCATCATCAGCCACCAGGGACTCAGAACCACAGTAAGATAGCACTTAGCACCCACCAGGATGGCTAAAACCAAAACAGACAGTAACAAGTGTTGATGAGGATTCACAGTAACTGGGCCGCTCATACACTTCTCATGGGAATGGGAAATGGTGCAGCTGCTTTGGACAACAGTCTGGCAGTTTCCCAAAAGGAGAAACACAGAGCTACCATTTGAGGTAATTTTACTATCCAACAGAAAAATGAAAAATAGATCCACGCAAAAGCTTATACACAGATGTTCATAGCAGCATTATTCATAATAGCCCCGAAAAGCGGAAACAACTCAAATATCCATCCATTGATAAATGGATAAACAAAGTATGGTAAACCCACACAACGGGAAATTATTTGGCAGTAAGAAAGAATGAAGAACTGAAACCTGCTACACCGTGGATGAACTCTGACATCATTATGCCGAGTAAAAGAAAGCAGACCACATACGGTGTGATTCCATTTATATGAAATGTCCAGAGAAGCAAATTTACAGAGACAGAAAGCTTAGTGGTTGCCAGTGGCTGGGAGGGGGCGCACGGGGGGAGGGTGGGTGCTAATGGGCACAGAGTTTCCTTCTGGGCTAATGAAAATGTGGAATAGTGGTGATGGTCACATAGCTCGGAATAGACTAAAACCACTGAACTGTACCCTTTACAAGGGTGAATTGTACAGTATGTGAATTATGTCTCAATAAAGCTCTATTTTTTTAAATGGATAAAGCCCACTGAAGCCTAAAATACAGAACATAGAGCCATTATGCTAATAAGATGTGTTCCCCCCTCTGCACATGTTCATCAATAGCGTCCCAATGCAGCGGCCCCTTCTATTTCTGAAAGAAGCAAGATTGACGTGGGACAGCCTATTCCCATGTTCCACCCGATCTGCATTATGACCCCGGGGGAGGGGGCTGGCCCGGCTCTCAGCCCCCTTCCGTGGGTGTGGACGACGTGCCCGCTCATCCAGGCTCACAGAGGGGCCACCGAGCTGGGACGCAAACGTGGCCTCACCTCACGCTTCTCCTGCTTCTCCCGAGGGAAGCAGCAGTAGCAAGATCCCGAAGGTCAACTGCTCCCTCCTGAAACCCAGGTTGCCCTGAAGCCCTGCTCTCTGTGAGGCGTGAACCGCCGGTGACCCCAGCGTCGTGGCACGGAGGGGTGTTAATATTTAACCACCAGCCTGGGAACAGGGTGGTGCTGGGGCCGGCGGCCTCCTGCTCCTGGGGACAACCCTGGGAACCAGCTGAAATCTAACCAACAGAGAGAAGCCGGAGGACCGCATGCCACCACGAGAGCTGCTTTCCAGCGCCTCACAGCCCCCCTTCCCTGGAAAGTTCCACCCCGCTGGAAAAGTGGGTATTTTTAAATCCTAACGTGGGAAGGTGGAAAGTGCTTTTTTTTGTAGCCCTCTGGCTCCTTAGAAACGATTCAGAGACTGTGATCTCAAGGGCCTTCACCACGACCCACTCCCAGAGCGGGATGATCCCATGCAGGATGTGGGGTGCCACCCCCAGACCAGGGCCTCTGGGAGATCAGCGCGCCACACAAACGCAGCCCCAGACAGGACAGCCCTGGAACCGGCAGACTGGCCAGCTTGGAAGTCTGAGGGTTTCTCCGGGCCAGTGCAGGAGCTACAGGAAACAGAGAGCCCAGCCGCGCCCCCCCCCCCCACCCAAGTGCCCAATGCCTCATCACTGGAGAGAGCCTCCATCCCACAGCCATGTGCGGACGATGCCTCCTCCCACCTTCTGCCAGCAGATCCCAGCGATCTGGGGTCTTAAGAGCTGAATGGGGCCTTGGAAATCTACTCCCGTGGCTTTAATTTTCAGCTCGGGAGGCCAGACCTTGTGCACGGGCCACTGGTGGCCACATGGGGAGAGCCAATTCTGGGCCTCTGTCTCGGGTGGTATGATGGAAAACACTCTCGCCATCCTGGCCTGAGACCCAGCTCAACAGTTGTCCCCCGCCCCCGGGGTCCCTCAGACACAGCCCATCGCCTTCAGGGAGCTGGGGTTTGGAAGGGCCACATCTGGAGGCACCAGGGTCTCTGCAGGAGGTCTAGCTGGCAGCTGGGGGTCCCAGCACCAGAACACTAAGGCCTGGGCCACCAAGCTCGAGTGAGGGACATTCTCTCACCTCATCCTCCCTCCTCCAATGGTGTACATGTGGTCACGACCCCCACTTTATAGACGAGACAGTGGAGGTGCAGATGAGTTATGAAAGTGTCCTCAGCCAGTGAACGGCAGGCCCCAGACAGGAAGCCACACGGAGCCAGCCTTCCCATTGGGACCCCCAGCCAGGAGTCCTCCCAGGGGTTAGAGGACGTGGAGAGAATCCAGGAGAATGGGGCTAGCTCCGTGCCAAGTGACCCCCATCAAAGAAAGAGAAATGAATTTCAGATTATGTGGTGGGCAGAATAACACGTGTGCGTGCGTTTCACGCACGCATGTGCACACACACACACACACACACCGGAAGTCCACATCCTAATCCCCAGAACCTGTGACTTGTCGAGGCAAGAGGGCCCTGCAGATGAGATTTAGGTGGCGCCCTGTCATCACCAGGGTCCCTACAAGGCAAAGAGGGCGACAGAGACAGAGGTGTGAGGATAGAAGCAGAGTCACAGGGAAGTGACTGCTAGCCAGAGGGCATGAGCCAAGGAATGGGGGTGGCGTCTGGAAGCTGGAAAAGACAAGGCAACGACGGATTCTCCCCTGGAGCATCCAGAAGGGGCTCAGCCCTGACACACCTTCAGATTAACTCAGTGAGATCCATCTAGAACTTCCGACCTCCACAGACGTAACATAGCAAATGGGTGCTGTGTCAAGCCACGAAATTTGTGATTTGTCACAACAGCCATAGGAACGAATGGAGTTCCATTCCTGAAACCAACCCTGAACACCCCTAGGTCCCAGGCACTCTGTGAGCAGCCAGAGATGGAGCTCTGACTCCAGATGAGCTGAACACATCACACAGTGAAGGCTATTAGACCCCGATCTGGGGGCATGAGGTGAGGAAGGAGTCCTCCGGGGCAGCAGAGGAAGGAAAAGCACTCAAGTGTCTCCTGAGGCAGGTCAGAGGGATGCGCAGAGTTAATGAAGCCAGGAGGGCAGGAAGGGCATTCCAGCAGAGTGTGCAAACCAAATGAGAGAGGCGAGGGGAGCCTGCAGCCATGGGAAGGTTCTGGGCCGAAGCACAGCTGGGAAGAGTCTCCAGCAGGGGTAACCTGCAGACTCCCCTCCCTCTCCTCTGCTCTGACCCTCACCCCCACCCTCTGGCTCTCTGGAACACTGCAGGGCTGGGCGCTTTAAAACTCTGCACACTGTGAATTGCTGCGGGGCCTGGAGAACATGCCCCAGAAGACAGAGAGCAAGAGTGAGTGCAGTGGGGAAGCCCCAGCTTTCCCGGGCTGACGTGATGTCACGGAGGGGGAGCAGGCATGCTGCTGCTCAGCTCAGGATGAGTCAGGCTGGGAAGCCAGCAGCCCCCGTGCACCTGGAGTCCGACCAGCACGCAAACACCAGGCCCGCAGGGGAGCCAGGAACGAGATCAAAGGGCCCACGGAGGAAGTCGGGTGTGGTGCTGCGGGGAGTGCCCCTCCAGAGCCCCAGGCTGGGGAGGACCCAGCCCAGGTCCCCAGCACCCCACCTGGGGCTCCAGGAATGCCATGCCCTCTACCAAGTCACCCGAACAGGCCCTGGCATCCCTGGAACAGGAAGATGAAGTCGGGGAGGTCCAAGGCTTTTTTTAAACACACTTTCTTTAAGACTACGCATATCCAGGAAGGCTAAAATTAAGTCATTTGGGAGGAAGGTGGAAAAACACACAAAGAAGCATGATACCCTCCACCCACGGCCAGAGCATGAGTCGCCAGCCCACGGTTTCCCCACCCCAGGACCATCTGTCTGTCTGCCTCTCTCTCTCTCCCTCCCTCCTCCCTTCCCACCCCTCCCCTTCACCTGGGCATTCACAGGGGTCAACAACACTCCTGTCCACAGTCCAGGAGGCCCCTGTTGTCAAAAGTCAGGAAGCAAATCAGCAACCATTAAGGTCAGGGCCTCAGTTTCCCCATCTGCAAGAGGAAGGGTTTGGAGTTTACCAAGTTCTCAAGAACTGCCTCCATTAATCGAATACCCAAGAGAGGAAAATGAGAGGGTCAAAAATTAAAAGGCTCTGTATTCAAATAAGGGTAGAATGCACCACATCACTGCTCCTTGAGATATTTCATAATGTGCATTAGCTCTTTAAAAGCTCTGAGAAGTCCTGCTGCAAAGAAATGTCTACTCTGGCTTTGGCATGTGATAAAGAGGCTCTCAAACATGTGTGTACACATGGGTCATGGGGGCAGGAGGTGGACAAGGAGGAGCACAGCTAAAAACAGAAGGTTCTCCCCTATCGGGGATACAGCAACCAGCAGAGAAAACAATCAGGAGGTCTGAGTGGAGCCCAGGATCCTCCTTGTGAAGAAGCCTCCAGGTTGGTCCTTGGGTCACACTTTGGGTGGGCAGGGACGTGGGCATTATAACACAAGGCTTTGGGGTGCCTGGGTGGCTCAGTCGGTTAAGCGTCTGCCTTCGGTTCAGGTCATGATTCCAGGGTCCTGGGATCGAGCCCCGCATCGGGCTCCCTGCTCAGCGGGAAGCCTGCTTCTCCCTCTGCCTGCCACTTCCCCTGCTTGTGCTCTCGCTCTCTGTCAAATAAATAAATAAAATATTTAAAAAAATAATAACACAAGGCTTTGGGTCTTAGGAAAGTTAAATCCTAGTGGAGTGACCCTGGGCAAGCCAACTTCTGTCCTTCAGGTTCTTTTTCTTATTTATAAAGTGGGTTAACTATGAGGATTCTTCTCAAAATGGATTAAATGGGATGATACAGTCATGAGGCCAAGCCAGTGTCCAAGGCTCGTGGCTCCAGGTTGGAGCAGACCTCAAAGTCAATGTGAACCTCTGCCCCCCTCCAGATTTAAGCTACTCCAGCCCCAAAGCAAGGAGCTCACAACGAAGTTCTGACCCTCACTCAAGATGCAACGATCTTAGAGCAGGCCTGGCTCATGACACCAGGAGCGCTTGCTCATTCACGATACCTGAGAGGCAGCTGCTGTGGTCCCTATCCACAGGTGGGAGGCTGGGGCTCAGGGAAGCCAGCAATGCTTCTGGTGGTGAAGGACCCCAGGGGGTCCCACTCCCACCCTCCCTGACCCGACCTCCCCTGTCCCCAGGAACCTGCGAGGCCTTTCAGAGCCTCCTATCTGAGTAGATAACTGCCCTGCCTTCAAGCCTTTATTAGCTCTTAGAATAAAAAGCCCAAACTCCCGGGTGCCTGGGTGGCTCAGTCGGTTAAGCGACTGCCTTCGGCTCAGGTCATGGTCCTGGGGTCCTGGGATCGAGTCCCGCATTGGGCTCCCCCTGCTCTGCGGGGAGCCTGCTTCTCCCTCTGCCTCTGCCTGCCACTCACCCTGCTTGTGCTCTCTCTCTCTCTGTCAAATAAATAAATAAAGTCTTTAAAAATAAATAAATAAATAAAATAAATAAAATAAAAAAGCCCAAACTCCCTAACGTGTTTCCCCTGCCTCCCTGACACCCCCTGTCACCCCACATTCCTCCTGCCGGCCCCCCTTCAGGCTCTCGTCTATGCGGGGCCACAGCCAACCACAGTTGCCACCTGCTACATTGTTCCCGGTCTTTTCATCTCCATCACATCTGTTCCTCCTTGAGCGCCCCAGGGAAGCTTCCAGCAACACCCTGAGGGGCACGTTGTCCTTAGACACGCTCAGAGCCTCTCCTTTCCAGCGCTCAGGCTGGTGTTTAAATTTGTTTGCAGAGTTCTTTGGGTTTTCCTCTTTCCCAACCAGATTCTGAGCTCCTAGGGCCACAAGAGCGAGGCCTGCTTTGCCGGCCGCTGGGGTAGCCCCAGCCCCTAGCACACAGCGTGGCACACAGTAGGTCTCGAATACCTGCTGAGCGAACGTGCTGGCGCCTTCAGACCACTGCCACCAGCCCAGGGGGGGCTCTGGATCACGTTCTGTCGTCTGTGTTAGTTAAAGAGCAAAAGCTCATGTTTTTGTTTTTCAAATGACTCTAGTGTTTCCAGCAGTGGATTCACCCCCAGTTCCCGGGGCCTCGGCCCACTGCTCCCTCCTACCCCGGTGCCCCCTGGGGTGCCTGGCCCCACCACCGGTCAGTCCCAGGCCCTGCACAGCCCACCCTCCCGGGCTGCCTGTGTCCTCGGGGGGCTGCCGGCTGGCCCGAGCAGACCCCCGCGGGAAGCTGCCGGGGACGCGGGCTTCACCTCCTCCATGCCTGCACCCTCAGCAGCAGCAGCACCAGCTCCTTTATCGGTATGTGTCCAGGGGGACCAGGAGGACACGGACGGCCAGGAAGCCGCAGCTGGGAAGAAAGCCAACGGCAGATTTACTTTTGGACCCGACTCTTGTTCCCCTTTGCTTCCAGTTTCCAGGGTTTGGGCTCCCGAGTTTCCGGAAACTGGAGGCCCTGTTACTCGGTTCAACCGAGGCACAAAGCACATCGACGCCAAATGACAAGAGGTAAGCCGCGCTGGTGACATCAATCACCGAAAGGCCTCGGGGGGGGGCCCAGAGAAACTGGGCCTGCTGGGGAGCGCCGTGGGGCTTCGGAGGTGGCTCTGGAAACCCACTGCTGGGCGGCTGCGTGCATCTGGCTTCGTGGAGGCGGGCGGGCGAGGCGCCACGGACGGCAGACTCATCTTCTGAGCCTTTCCCTGGTTGCCCCATTTCCTCCAGCGCCAGACCAAAATAGAATGAGGTCAATGCTGCCTCTTCCACGCACACTCAAGGAATAAACAAACCAACACAAACACAGCTTTCATGCTGGGTCATCTTCCCTACCTTTCTTTCTTTCTTCCTTTTTTTTTTTTTTTTTAAAGAACCACAGGCTGTTTTAAGATTCCAAACCCAGAGGCGGAAAAGTCAAGTGAAGCAGGCAGTGAACGGAGAAGGGAGGTGAGCCTTGCAGCTGGGTTTGCGGAAGAAACAAGGATCATGATCGCCAAGGTCAAGGTTTTCAGAAACAAAGGTCAGATCAGAGCGCCTCGATGCAGAGTGGGGCGGGGTGTCTCGGACTTCACTCTGACCGCGGGTCCTTCAACGGAAGAGCGGTGGCCAGAGGGAAGGCTGAGGAGACAGCTCGCTGGGCCTCACGCCACCGAGCCCCCCCAGATGGCGCTGCCAGCTGGGCACCCCGTCGTATCTTCCGTCGTATTTTGGGGACCCCCCAGAGGCAGATCCTGAGTCAAGGACTTAAATGCAAGTAGCCTGAGAGGTGCCCCCCACCCCGCCCCGGGAACCACCTGGACTTGAGGGAGAATGCGAGGCAGGGATGGAAAAAAGCCCAAACAGGACACTGTGTGCATCTGGGGCTCACACCCTCTGGGCCCCCAGGACGCAGCATGAACACCACTCCACGCGGTGCTTCCCAAGGTGACAGGAAGCTGCAGGATTTATCTATCAGTCCCTGACTGCCAGCAGCGGAGGGCTGCTCCCGGGAGCCTTGGCTCCTCCATGGGCTGCAGACATTCCCAGGGTCAGAGAAGACCCTCGGGCAGATGAGGTCAGTGCCGGGTGGAAGCATCCGGGTCTGCGGCCACCTCACTGAGGAGGGACGGAGGCTCTGTCTGAGGCCACAGCTGGTGAGGCCAACACGGCAGGAGTCATCCCCACCCAAGGTGGCCAACAGGGGCTGGAGGAGAAAGACTCAGGGCAGGGACACCCACTCAAGACACCCATGGCCATGGGCCAGCGGGAGAAGACAGTGATGAAGAGGAAGGAAGCAGCTCCCTTTATTGCCCAGGAAGCAAGACTGTGGGGGTCACCGGTTCTCCTGGGAATTCAGGGTCTGGAGATGCACCCCAGGCCCTCTGATGGGAAAGGGATCTGAAGCAGGGCTCTGTTAGCAAAAGCTTTCCAAGGAGAATCCCCATTTCCTTTCCTTTGACAATAGGTTTCTCTGGAGGCTCCTGGTTCTGACTCTTAGTCCTATCTGCCTCACAAACCACCCTGCCCTCCCTCCTCCACGCCCCCCACCCGTGGGCCCAATCCCTGAGTCAAAGGTTGAGTGCAAATCCCCAACCTCATGACATTGAGGGGAAAAAAGAAGTCTGCTTTTGGACCTAGGTATCATCTTTCAAGAGTCCTTAATTAGGCCCTAAAGAAGAGTCAGAAAAAGAAATCCTGTTCCTTAAAAGGCTCTTATAATCTAGTCTTCACTCAAGAAGCAAAACTGTTTGCTCTGTGCCAGGCACTGGAGGGATGGTGGTTGAAAGCCCCAAAAGTTACAAGGTGCTCCAGGCTGAGGACCTAGTGATCTTGACTCCCAGCTGTCCAGGTTCAAAAGGCAGTGAGACCGTGCCATGATGGGGGTCTGAGCTAGATTTTAAAGTAGGCAAGGTTGTGGGGGCACCTGGCTGGCCCATTCAGAGGGAGCACAAGGCTCTTGATCTCGGGGTTGTGAGTTTGAGCCCCACACCGGGTGTAGCCACGACTGAAATAAATAAACTTAAAAAATAAACGACAAAGAAAATATAAAACTACAAAAAGAGTCAGATTTA
Source organism: Neomonachus schauinslandi (assembly GCF_002201575.2). Lineage (NCBI taxonomy): Eukaryota > Metazoa > Chordata > Mammalia > Carnivora > Phocidae > Neomonachus > Neomonachus schauinslandi. The sequence continues at coordinate 132,689,824 of NC_058412.1, forward strand.
AAAAAATAATACTAATAAAGTAGGTAGGGTTGAGACAGACTAGCAGTAGAGGGAAAGGGTTATGTACAAACACTCTGTGAAAAGCTGGTTGAAGGGCAAGGTCATCAAAAACAAGCGAAGTCTAAGAAACTCATAGGAAGAGGTGCCTTAGGGGACACGACAAGGAAAAGTCATGTGGCGTCCCGGATGGGATCCTGCCAACAGAAGAAAGACATGAGGGTAAAAACAAAAGGAATCTGGATAGATTACTGACCTGAGCTAATGATAATAATGCGTCAACGTGGGATCATTTTTTATAGCAAATGCACCATACTAATGTCAGATGCTAATGGGGGAAGCCAGGTACAGTGAGTATGGGAATTCTCTACTATCTTCTCAATTTTTCTATGTCTAAAACTTCTAAAAAAAAGTCTCATAATAAAAAGTAAGTTATATTTTTTCAGAAAGTTGGTTTGGGGGTATAAGTGTGAGAATCAAACTGGAGTAGACTGGACAAACAGGGAGATGGGCTAGAAAACAAGATGTGTCCAGAGCAAAGGGGTATGCAAATGCCAACCTGGCCACACCAGAGGGCATGTGTGTATGTGTGTGCATGCATCAATGTGTGTGTATATGTCTATGTGTTTTGTGTGTCTGTGTCACATCTGTGTGCATCTGTGTGTGTGCATGCCTGTGTGTGTACATCTGTGTGTGTGCATGCCTGTGTGTGTATGCATGCCTGTGTGTGCGTGTGTGCATGCCTGTGTGTGTGCATGTGTGTGTGCCTGTGTGCATGTGCACGCCTGTGTATGTGTGTGTGCATGCCTGTGTGTGTGCACCTGTGTGCGTGTCTCTGTGTGTGTGCATCTGTGTGCGTGCCTATGTGTGTGCATGCCTGTGTGTGCGTGTGTGCATGTGTGTGCGTGCCTGTGTGTG
>NC_058412.1:132690838-132698894 GCF_002201575.2 Neomonachus schauinslandi
GCATGCCTGTGTGTGTGCATTCCTGTGTGTGTATGTGTGTGCATGCCTGTGTGTGTGCATGCCTGTGTGTGCATGCCTGTGTGTGAGCATCTGTGTGTGTGCGTGCCTGTGTGTGTGCATGCCTGTGTGTGCATTCCTGTGTGTGTGTGCATGCCTGTGTGTGTGCCTTTGTGTGTGCATCCGTGTGTGTGCATGCCTGTGTGTGCGTGCCTGTGGTGTGCATCCGTGTGTGTGCATGCCTGTGTGTGTGCGTGCCTGTGTGTGTGCATGTCTGTGTGTGTGGGTGGGTGGGTGTGTGTCTATGTAGCTGTGTACAGAAGACAGCTGGAAATGAGGCTGGAGCTGGACTGTGGAAGGCATGCCCCTGGATTAAAGTCCTGGGATTTCAAGGTATAGATGCAAGGTGTCCATCTGAATAGAGATATCAACAGATATGCACACCCAGAGAGTTGGCAGGGCCAGCTCCACGGGCATGTGACCTGTGCCATCGCTCCAGGTCCCACGCACAGGACTCTGTAGATGGTTTAATGCTCTGCCATCACTGTCTTGAAATCCATGGTACAGTTTTAGCAAGTAGACCCACATTTTCATTTTGCACTGGGTCTCACAAATGATGTGGCCAGTCTTAGGGGCTTGTTTTTAACAATTAATAATAACAGCCACATCCTGTATGATTCCAACTATAGGACACTCTGGAAAGGGCAAAATTATTAAGACAATAAAAAAAAAAACCAAGAGTCGTCAGGGTTTGAGAGAGGGGAGGGATGAACAGGCAGAGCCCAGAGGATTGTTAGGGCAGTGAAAATGTTCAGGATGACATCATAATGGTGGACCCATCATTATACATTTATCTAAGCCCATAGAATGGACACCACCAAGAATGAACCCTAGTATTAACTGTAGACTTGGGGAGATATGCCATGTCCATGTGGGTTCATCCACGGTAACAGTGGTCCCACCCTGGCTGGGGATGTTGATAATGGGAGACGTTGTACATGTGTGGGGCCAGGGGGTGTAAGAGGAAGCCTCTGTACCTTCCCCTCAGTTTTGCAGTGAACCTAAAATTTCTCTAAAATAAGATTAAAAAAAAATAAAAAGAATACACACGAAGACTTCTAGTTTCAACACCTGACCTGTTGGGGTTACAAATGAGAATTTGTTTTGTTTTTCTCTCTCTCTCTCTTTTTTAAAGATTTATTTATTTATTTTAGAGAGAGAGAGAGCGAGAGTGAGTGGGGGGAGGGGCAGAGGGAGAGGGAGAGAGAATGCTGAAGCAGACTCCCTGTTGAGCACAGAGCCCAACACAGGGCTTGATCCCAGGACCCTGAGATCATAACCTGAGCCGCCCTCAGGAGTCGGCTGCTTAACCGACTGAGCCCCACAGGCACCCCTCTGTGTTTCTCTTTAAACCCGCTCCCAGGTGGTTCTGAGGACACCTCAGTTTGGGCCTCACCATCCCAGACCACGGGACCGAGAGAACCCGTGAGCAGGTGCGTGGCAGGCACTGAGCAGTGTTTCGGGGGTGGCCAGAGGTAAGCAAGGCTAACAGGAAGGTTGGAAGAAGACAGGGATGGTGAAGACCTTCCTATTCTGAGTGTACACATCAGAGCCAGCAGCACCCCCTGGGGCCTGTCCAGAACCCCAGCCTCTCAGACCCTCCTAGGTGGCTCCACAGCCCCCAGGGAGCCTCCCTCCCAGATGCCAGCACCCACTTCACCGGTCAGCATCCAGAGTGGGAGTGTCTGGGGGCTGCCATCCCTCCCTCCACTCCAGTGCTTCTCAGCCAGGGGCCGTTCTGCCCTCAGGGGGCATGTGACGACATCTGGAGATATTTGGGACTGTTGACGCGTGGCGGTGACATCTCACAGATAGAGGCCAGGGATGCTGCCCAGGATGGCCCAGCTCACACAGGGATCCATGGTCATGCCGCGGCATGTCAGTCTGGCCAAGCCTGAGAGACCCAGCCTTCGAGGCTGCTGATGGAGGTGGCGGCCTAAACACATCAGCCCCTTGGGCCCTGACTGGGGGTCAGGGGTGCGACTCTGTCTCCCAAAGCCCTGCAGGATGAGGGAGTCAAAGTCACCCTACTGAGACTCTCAGTGGCCTGGCAGCCTGCCTTTGCACACCCACTTCCCGGTGCCCCTTCCTGTGCCGGAAACATTTCCTAATTACTCACTTGCACACATAATCCTCGTCTTGGGGTGAGCTTCCAGGAAACCTGACCTGCGACCAGTGGCCAGCAGGCTCCACTCTGTAGCAACTCACTCAGCCAGCAAGGGCTGCCTCATGGCCTGGAGCCCGGCAGGGATCAGGCAGGAGGGAGTGCCGCAATCCATTAGCAATGCCTGCCTCGGATCCCGCAGGGGGAGTGCAGGCCGGTTGTCAGCTTTCCTTACTCCATTTCTGGAGTGGCAAAACGGAAGGCCATGGGCATTGTGCAGTGCTGGGGAGTTGGGAGAAGAAAATGGTGCTGACAGGCTGGCAAGAAGACGAAGGAAGGAAGAACCAGTGTTTGCAAGAACTTTGAGCATTTGCCCAGATGCCTACTTCCGCCACGAACTTGAAACAACCAAGGACTTCCACGAGCATGGTTGATTCCTTTAAAACATCATCTTCCTGGTAAGCCTGCCCTCCCCATCTTCATTGAGTTCATATTTGAGCAGGCCCTTTTCTTCCCAGCTACAGATGACCGCTCACGACCAAATTGAAAAATATTAATTCTCTTTGTCTCCTGCCAAAAAGGCTAAAGCAATTACAGGGCCTGATATGAAACACAGATGTTAATACATTTGGAAAAACAGGCTCCTATAGGCGAGCAGAGGTCCAAGTATGAAGTGCTTTTGGAATTAAAGCGCCAGATCAAGTTATACAGACAGCCCCCAGTGTGAAAGCCATTCTCCTGAAATTCATTCCAATGTAGGAAACCCAGGGCCACAGCACACAGGCTGACATTTCCCCTATTTGCAGATGAGAACCCATCTACCCTTGGGTACCCACTGGCACACAGCTCCAAATAATATAATTATAATCATCACAGGGAAACTTCCCTAAGATTGAAAAGTATTATAATTATGGGCAATTTTCACTTTTTTGGAAATTGGGCTCAAATGCCAGAGAAAGATTGCAAACAAGGCCTTCTCAAGTTTCAGTTCTGGAAGAGAGAACACACTGGAAGGTTTGCTGGGACGGACCAGTCCAAGGCTGGAGGAGCTGGGAGGAGCTGGGAGAGTACAAGGCCGGACCGGGCCTCCTTGGCGGCCACTCACTCAGACAACAGGGCTGTCCCTTGCATCTTCGTGCCAGGCCCTGCCTCGGAGTTGGGGATACCTGCAGGCAAGAGGCAGCCATGGTGCCACGATTCAGGAAGCCCACGCCCTAGGAGAAGGCCAGACACGCTTTCCTCCCCGCACATACACAGGTTTTCCAGAGCACCTGCTGTGTGCCAGGCTCCAGGTACAAAGAATAGGACAATGGGCAAAATACAGCCAACTCCCGCCCTCCCATCTGGCCCTGCTCAGCCGCTGGGCAACCGTCAGGGTCTCTGCAGCTCCCAGTCACATCATCGGGGAGGCTCCACCAGGGCCCCTGACCCACCCAGCTTCCAAGTGGTGGGATGGCGGTGGATCCAGGTGTCTCCAAAGCCCCCGGCCTTTCCCTCTTCATTATACAGGATTGTGGAATACGCTGGCCGGGTCTTTTGTCTTCTCTGCCTCAGTTTCCTTTCCCCCACTATTACCTGATTCCTAGGATTGCCGTGAAGGGAAAGGAAGAGGCGTATCTGTCAGCCAAGGAAGAAAAACAGATGAGACTGGAGAGGCAAACTTCCTTTCCTTAATCCCTAACCTGGCACCGTGCCTAAGTTTCCCTGTTTATGAAATGAGGTGGGTGGTGGTACCTCCCTGGAGGGGGGGGGAGGTTGTGATGGGAAGGACTACAGAGCGCTGCATGGCAAGTACTCAAGGCAATTAGCTCTGTCATCATCACCGTTCCAGAAGGCCTGTCTCTTCTCTCTGTTCAGAGAGGTGTCCTCAAGAAGGGGAGGGCAAAGGTCACGCACTGGGAAATGGAAGGCATCAGCCAAATGGATGCAGATGGACAGGCAGCAGCCCTTACCCACAGGCAGGTCTGCAAGAAGACCACTTCATGGGGACATTTGCTCACCTTGACCTTAGCAATCAGGCATGAAACCCACCTGGAGGGATCAGAACGGGGCAGGGGCGGAGGAGTGCCCCTTGGTGGAATCATTTGGGTCTTCTCGCAGAAAGACGGCCAGACCCATCCACTCACCTCGGGAACCCTACTTGCCACTCAGCTGCACGGTGCACAGCCCTCGAGCCCCTGGGAGGGGAGCAGGACAGAAGTCTGCACCCCCACGGAACGGATGAAGTGACTCATCCAAGGTCCCGCAGATCCTCAAAGGAACAGGAAGGGCAAGTCCACTCTGGGCAGCTTCAAAAAATATCAGTGTCAAGGTGACACGGGGACCAATTACATCAGAATTCTACAGGCGGGACCCCAGCACCCCAATTGTTACTTATTACCTGGTTTTGAATTCCGCTTCTAGCGTGTGACCTCAGGAGGGTCATCTGACCACTCTACCCCAGTGGTCTCATCCGCAAAATGGGAGAATATGGACTTCTCGAGGGCATCGTGAGGAGTAAGGGAGGATGCGGGCACTTGCAAAGCACTGACCTGGTCAGTCGCAGGCACGGAACCCGTGATCATTGATTCCCTACCAACCCTACTCTCCCCACAAAGCCAGGCTTGGGATGAATTATAGAAGGAAACAAAAGCACAAAGATCAGAAAAACCACCAAGGCCCACCAGTCAGCCTCAGCCTGCAGGACCGGAAGCCAACGGCACTAAGTGGACCGACACAGTCTCTGCCCAGCAGGCCGTCCCTGCATGCAGGCTTCTTCCAGAGTGATCCCTCTGGACACAGGAGAGGACCCCAAGGGGAACCAAGGGGGCATCGGGGGCCTCTGTTCCTGCCCAAGCAGCTCCGAGCTGGGATTTGACAAAGGCGCTAAGGAAACCTGCCAACGTGTCCTTGACCAGGCTGCCCCGGGCCTGTTCTCCGCTGACCTTCCAGAACTCCGGTGGTGCCCAGGCAGCCAGCTGCTCTTTCCCTGCCCTTCGAAAAGGCTACTAGGGAGCTGAATCGGCCACTCCTGAGAAAGCAGCTCAAAACCAGAGCTCCCGCCCTGGGGCTGAGGTGTAGTGGCAAGATGTGCAAGCCAGGGGACGGGGAACCAGGCACGTAGGCCTTCAGGAGCCGCAGAAAGGCTCCCGGAAGCTTCCGGAGGCCTCTGAAGCCAGAGCCCGAGCGATCCACACCCTCAGCCAGCCCCTTCCCCGTGCCCCTGAGATTGTCCGTCAGGGTCTGGACTGCACTTTGGGCTTGGTCCTGTGGAGAAAAACAGCCATCTTTTTTTTTTTTTTTTTAATTTTTTTTTTAAAGATTTTGTTTTATTTATTTGACAGAGAGAGACACAGCAAGAGCAGGAACACAAGCAGGGGGAGCGGGAGAGGGAGAAGCAGGCTTCCCGCAGAGCAGCGAGCCCGATGTGGGACTCTATCCCAGGACCCTGGGATCATGACCTGAGCCGAAGGCAGAGCTTAACAACTGAGCCACCCAGGTGCCCGAAAAACAGCCATCTTTGAGAAACCAGGCTAAAGGGAACATGGGGACCTGTGCTAGAGGGAGTCTGTCCCTTCCGTCTCTCAGGCATATAAGATGGCTCACAGATGAGAGAAAAGAGAGCTCTTGATCACCAGTCCACAGCCTGCAAGCGATACAAAAAGGCCCCGTCCCCCCTCCAAGACTCTGACGTATCAGGAGTTAAAAATCCGCCCCCCACCCCACCCCGGGGTGATTCTAACCCACAGCCAAGGGTGAGAACCAGAGCTTGGGAATCACAATCACCGTTCGAGCCCCAAGTGAGAAGCACCATGGTGCCGCCATGGCCAAGGACGTGAGCCCTAGAATCCCAGAGACCCGAATTCAAGGCCCAGCTCTGCCACTTTCTGGCTACATGACCTTGGGTAAGTTACTTCCTCTCCCTGAGCCAGTCTCTGCACCTGGAAAATGGGGATACCAAGTTTTCCAAGGATCATTTCCAAGGTACATAGGAAGCAGAAGTGCCCGGCACATAGTCACATCCAGAAAGCACCAAATGATGGCAAGCCTAGAGCAGAGGGTGGGGATGTGCTCTGGTGTGTGACCGCGTCCCTCTGCCCAGACATGCTCACGGTGATTACAGTCAGAAAAAAGTCAAAGTCTTGCTACCAAGTCCTTAACCTTTACTTAGCATGAGGGAAACTGGGGAAGGGACCATGAGCTGCACCCCAGAGCCGTCAATGCTCTCCCACGAAGACCGTCCCTGCACCCAGCACCCACGCACCTTCTTGTCCGTTTCCCTGGATGAAAATCATGAGGGCATCCCCGGGGAGCTTGTCAGAAATGCAGAAGCTCAGTGCCCCATACCCCGGCCCTGCAGAAGGCAGACTCGACTGCATTTTCACCAGATCCCCAGGAGCCTTGTCACCAAACTGTTTAAGGACAAGGAAGCTGCTGGGCTTCCTTCTCGAGAGGGAGAGGTCAGAGCTGTGGCAGGTGTGAGTGTTCCGGGAGGGTTGTGGACACTGCCAAGGAGCCCCAGGACGCCCCCTCTACGAGAGGAGCCGGGAGCGCTGGGGGCTCCCAGGGAGGGCCACTGGGGGTGACAGAGCCCCCCTGGCAACAAAGCGGTACATGCTTGCCTCCTCCCTCTCCTCGTCTGCCAGCTGCCTTGGCAAACAACCCCTCGGCCCCCACTCCAGCCCGTCACGGGGATAGCTCCTTCTTCCTCAGTGACTCAGGCTGCAGCTGATCCAACCTTGGCCCCGGAGACCACTCTGAGGTCACCCTCCTGGCAACCAAAGTCCCTGAGACAGACCGAGGGACATTTTTCATCCAGCTGCCAACATCATATCGACCTTGGCAGTGACTGACATCCTTTGAACAGGTTCTGCTGCCCTGACAGGCCCGTGCGCCCCCCCAGGGGTATCTCACAGAGCACCTACATCCCCCACAGATGGGGCAGTACTGGGGGAGCAAGCTTGGAACCTGCAGCGGGGGGGTGGGGGGGGGTGGTGAGAATGGAAAATGCCCAGTCCAGTTTTCATGAATGAAACTCGTTAACTAATGTGACCCCCTGTAAAGCCAGGCCCGAGCCGGTCCGGTCTGAGGCCTGGGGTTCAGAAGAGGAGGGAAGGCTCTGATCCCTTGCCCCCCAGCATGGCCACTGAAGCCAAAGTCCCCATCCCTCGACCTGCCTCGCAGCCCTACTTGTCCCACAGCCCCCCAAGGGCGGCTCTGGCGGCCTCTCCAGCTGTCTGGGGCCACGTTGCGAGCAGGGCCCGAGGGCCGTGGAAGGCCTCCAGCTCGGCGCATTATTGGAATTTAATCTGGATTCCAAGAGATCAAGAGGACTTGGTGGAAAGTGGCTGCCATAGGGGGAGAGATGCTGAGGCTAACCCAAAGCCAGCTAATCCCTGGCACCCCAGAGCTTTCCAATAAAGCTCAGGCAGAGGCTCGCCAGAGAGCCAGATGTCCCAGCTCCACACAGCTGGGCAGCAGGCAGCAGCAAGACCCCAGACCCCTCGGCAGAGGGAGCAGGCTGGCCACACAGCAGGGTGGCAGGGACAGGATCTGGGCTCCTCTGGGGATCAGATCAGCCGCAGGCCTTCAGCTTGAAGAAGATGCATGTCCCCTCCCCACCCCCCAAGTTGGGGAAATGCAAACAAGGGCCCCACCTCCACACAAGCTTAGGCCTTCATCCCACTGGAGACTGCAAAATGAGACATTCAGCAGAGATGGGGGAAAGCACTATTGCAGACAAAACTTGGCGCCCCCCCCACCCCCATTTTCCTTTGAAGGTCTTTGCATTCCCTGTGATGATGGTGATCTTGGTGAAGAAGATGGTGGTGCGGATGACGTGACAGTGGTGGTGATGGTGATGGTGGTGATGTAGGTGATGGCAGTGATGGTGTTAATGGTGTTGGTGGTGGTCAT